>NW_028238401.1:0-2500 GCF_041429995.1 Eschscholzia californica
AGCAACTCCTATGTTGGAAGCAAGGTGTTGTCTGATTAGACCACGAATTACAAATGTCTGGAAAAGCTCTATTGCTATTTCGCGAGGCAATCCGCATCGATGTAATGAAAGCGAAGGGCCCACGACAATGACGGAACGCCCCGAATAATCGACCCGTTTACCAAGCAGAGTCTCACGAAATCTTCCTTCTTTGCCTTCAATTATATCTGAAAACGACTTGTAAACTTTATTATGACCGTCCCTCATTGGTTGTCCACGGATCCCATTATCAAGAAGTGTATCCACGGCTTCTTGCACTAATTTCTCCTGACACATTACTGATTCCCCTGGCGTAGATCTGCTTGTTATTAATAGATCGGTAAGAGTATTGTTCCGATAGATAACTCTTCTATAGAGTTCATTAATATCCGAACTCATTAGCTTACCCCCGTCTATCTGAATGATCGGTCTCAATTCGGGAGGAAGCACTGGTAATAGGCACAAAACCATCCGTTCTGGTTCTACATTTGTTCGAATAAAATGCTTAGCTAATTCCATGCGTCTAACCAAAAAAATCCTTTCTTCTTCCAATTTTTCTATCTTCCCATTCATTACCAGTGGCCCTTCTTCCCCTAACTCTTTCCATTCTACCAACGAATAATCTGTAATAAGTCGCAAATCCGGATCGGCTAATTGTTCTCTGATAGCACTTGCTCCAGTCGAGATTTCTCGATTTCGAAATGTATCGAAGCCTTGAGTAGTAAAAAAAAGTGGGATGCTGTATTTCCGGGATTGGATTTCATATTCGAATGAACTCGTAATCGTAAGAAAGTAGGTTTTTTAGCTACGGTCCTAGCAAAAGAAAAATTGGGATAGGTTCCGATAGGATTTCCCCCCTTCAAAACCGGACGTGAAGGTTTCCTCTCATCCAGCTCAAGTAGTTACACCAAATAAAGATAAAGAAAGGGGTTCTCACTTTCAAATTTTGTTCTAGAAAACCCCAAAGATCTACTCCTTACTCAAGTTCCCAGTCAGGGCCAACCAACATTTCATTGATTCATTCTTCCTTTTCTTTTAGTTAGATCTTTTATTTAGATTTTCTGAATTCCTTCTTCAATTACGACATAAATGAAATGTTAAATTCTTGAGTAGTCTACTTTCCTTCGAATGCTGAATCCCCTTAAAAGAATACCTTGGAATTCATAAGGAATTTACTTGTCTATGTATCATTCCATTTGATCTTTTAGGTCTCTACTTCACCTCGACGGTTATGACATGATGCCCTTTAAATTAAAGCCTATATGCGATGAATAGGCCCTTGTAACCATGCCACATTTGCTTATTGGAACAGAATTTCTTTCTAAACTCAAAGAAATGGAATGCTTAATTCCACGAAAGAAGTCTTTTTCACGAGGTACAACTAGCAATTCCTATTTATCTCTTACGGAATCGACCATAGATCAATTCCCCTTTTATTTGGGAGTCTTAAATACACCCATAATTCTGAGCTTCATGTTACTCCACCAAGAGACATGTCAGAGTCAGGGCATCCCAATTGGATTGAATGGGATGACAGTTTCTTATTCCCAATCTGTAAAATAATAATTTTGATCAAATCACACATCGCAGTATACTAGGCCTTCTAATTCTTTAAGAGGTTTATCTAAAAGATTCGCGATATAACTAGGAAGACGTTTCAAATACCACACATGAGTTACTGGACATGCCAGTTTGATGTATCCCATTTGATATCTTCGTATCCGAGAATCAACAAAACTCGACCCCGCATTGTTCACAAAATTTCGGGTCTTCTTTTTCATCTCCGATTACTCGATAGTTTCCACAAGCACAAATTCCACTTTTTATAGGCCCAAAAATTCTTTCACAAAACAATCCATCTTTTTCTGGTTTATTGGTTTTGTAATGAAAAGTATAGGGTTTTGTCACCTCTCCAACTATCTCTCCATTAGGTAGGATTTTATTGGCCCAAGCACTTATTTGTTCAGGAGAAACTAATCCAATTCGAAGGTGTTGATGTTTATATCGGTCAATCATAGAAGAAAAATTCTGATTCATTCCGATCAAGCTTCCTGCCTATTAATCTGGAAGTTCTTCTCAGATACAAGGAAATGATTCAATTCCAGAGCCAAAGATCGTAGTTCTCGAACGAGCAATCGAAAGGATTCTGGAGCATCCTCGGGTTTAGGTATTGTTCCTCCAATGATCGTAGTACCAAGTACTTCCTGACGAGCTCTAATATGATCAGATTTATAAGTAAGCATCTCTTGTAAAATATGAGCAACACCAAATCCCTCTAGAGCCCAAACTTCCATTTCTCCTACCCGTTGCCCCCCTTGCTTGGCCCTTCCCCTAAGGGGTTGTTGTGTAACAAGCGCGTAATGTCCACTGGAACGCCCATGGATTTTATCATCAACTTGATGAATTAATTTCAGGATATAGGACTTTCCTATTATAACAGGTTGTTCAAAAGGATCTCCTGTTCTTCCATCAAATATTCTGC
>NW_028238401.1:7500-10000 GCF_041429995.1 Eschscholzia californica
AAACAAACATTTCAATGATTCCCATGTTCGTATTTGTAAAGTAAAAGAAGATACACATGAGATAAAATTTTTTACAACCGAACTCTTCCTAAATATTCTATTTCGATGAACTAACTAGTTCTTACCAGAATTTTATATGGATATTACAATGAGAAGCAACCGATCCCCTTTTTAATTTCTTTCCCTCTTTACTGTTCATGTTCAAAGAGGAAGTCGTTCTGTTATTACGTAGATACGTACTTTCTCCCGGAGGCAGCATAGATATAGTCGTTGTCCAACGAAGTACTACGAAGAATAAGATCTTATTTGGACGATTCGCATATTGCGCACTTACTCTTTGTTTTATACTCCTAGAAATCTCTTATTTATACTTTATCGACCCTGGTTTAAGCGTTCGAAATCCGTGGGATCTACTACTCTTTTTTTTCCAAATCTGAAGAATTTTCCATAGAAGTCTTTGGATCATCTGTCAACGGCTCAATCAATTATTTGTTCGGAATGCTAAAAAAAGTCTTACTTTGTTTCTTTTATTTGATAGAATAATTGATTTGATTCTTTCGACAAAGCCCGGGATCTATATTGGAAATAATAAGAAACCCAGTAATTATAACCGTAAAAGTAAGAGCAAGATTCGATTATTTCGGATTGATCGAAAGTAATACAAATAGATGGAGGGAAGAACTAGGGTTGGGGTGCTATTTAAATGTAAATTACATATATGTAATTTACATTTAAATATATGAAGATATATATTGTAGATTAATCTATATTAAGCCTATATCTCTTTATAGAATACAGTACAACTTTAGACAATACACTAATAGATAGTGTGGTAGAAAGGTTCATATATTTCTTTCTACCATACTATCGGATCTCATATACTGCTGATTCTAGTCCGCTCATTTCATTTAAGGCGCGGAATGCAAATCACTTTCATTTCTTCAATCATTGACTAAGAACTAAGAAGTCAAGCTTCATTCAAATTAATCATTTTGACTGACTGTTTTTACGTAGATAATAAGTAAAAAAGCAGTAGGAACTAGAATAAACAGTGCAGTAGCAATAAATGCGAGAATATTTACTTCCATAATCTCATCGTTTTTTTTTTTTACTTCACAATAACTCGGGATCTAATCCCATAGAGATGATAAATCTTCTCCTGTAAATTCAATGAGATGAATTGCATCCCGATGATATTTGATATTGAATCGGATCAATATCATGAATAACAATATCTGAGCTATCAAGTCGATTCATTGTCGAGAATTGAATAGTATAACATAGGAAGATCTTTTATCCATAACAAATCAAAAATTGGATTTCTGATACAATCAATAATCCCGCTGAATTTTTCATTCTTTCTTTTCTATAATCTACAGCCTTCCGTATACAATCATCTGATGAGGTATCATCTGACCCGTCTTCCACTTCTATTAGTCACAAACCCAAACAGTAGAAGTAAAATGGAAAAAAGAAGAAGTGCAGTTCTAAACTAACTAAGTTTTTTTATGATCTAATTTTCGTGGAAGACAAAGAGGTGTCATAAAGATGGATCCCGGTATAAAAGATCTAATATTTCGATAAATTCACTATTTTGGAGTTTGCTCTTTCTTCGGTAGGACCCCCTCAAATAAAATAGGAAGAAAAAAAGATTATGCATTCCCTTACTAATTACTAAGAGGGGTAGATCTTTGTTTGACCTCTCTTTTATTATAATTAATTCTATTTTATATTATAATAGCCGCGTTCCTTGGATTGGGACTGGGACATATATCATATCCAAAATTCAGTGTGCAACTTGAATAAGATAGATAGACTGTTTCCAATTAGGAATTGAGGTTACACAAAATAGGAGCTAGAAGAAAAGGCAGTAGTTTTAATATAAGCCGAAAAATCTTCTTTCGGGCTAACTATGTTAAGGTTAAGTTAATTTTGTATCGTACAATAAAGGAATCCAATTTGTATATGTGCTCCCGCGAAACGGATGTGTATTCTATTCCATTCCATGGATCAAAAGCAATCGAAAAAGTCAGACCAGTATGGTATCTCTTGTAATCCTGAATTGAATATGTTCCTACCAACAATTGTACCAATCTACCTATGTCTCTCCCCACGAATCGGTACTTGTTGAAGTAATTGAAATTCCTGTATTTGTTCGATGAGACACGAAAAAAAAAGAAAATAAAGACCCACGCCGGGAATTAGATCCTACTCCTTGTCACCCTCTTCACAGAAAATAGAGAGATGAATTGATGGATTCATCGGATCCTAGGTCGGGACTGACGGGGCTCGAACCCGCAGCTTCCGCCTTGACAGGGCGGTGCTCTGACCAATTGAACTACAATCCCAGGTAAATAAGGTGTACAGGATTCTTATGATTTCATTCAAACCATATTTCTATTTAGAATCGCCGTGCTGTAACAGAGACAGGAACGCTATATTGCTATTCACATGGATACGGACTTTAGTGAAGTGAGAACGACACGTATTACTAGTAATT
>NW_028238401.1:25000-27184 GCF_041429995.1 Eschscholzia californica
TTCCGTACCTTCACCTAATTCACGAACGTTATTGACCGCAATGGATCAAATAACAATGAATACCATTATTCCAACAGGTAGACCTTTCTTTGATATAGATTCTCTATTCTTAATTGCTGTGGTACGAAAAATACTGGAAAGAGTAGCGACCCATTTATGATACATGAATGGGAAAAAATCCCGATCAAACCCCTTAGCTTAGGTCGATTTACTTCGGCGAAAAGGGGGGTCAAAATTCAAAATTATCTTAATCCTTGCTGTTTTAGTTAGGTTCAAGTCTGGCGGGAATAATATTCTACGACTAGCAACTCATTTATTTGCAAACCGACCCACTGACTATCTATTATTTGATTGACTAATCCTTTATATTGGGATGAGTGAAGAGTCAAATGTTTTGGTAATTCCTCATGGGGAGAGGAATCAAGATAATTTTGAATCAGAGCTCTTGATTTTTGTTCATCCCTCGTCGTAATAATATCTCGGGGTTTACAGCGATAACTTGGTATATCTACTATATGACCATTAACTAAAATATGTCTATGGTTAACTAATTGCCGGGCTCCAGGAATGGTCGAAGCCATACCCAATCGAAAAAGTATGTTATCTAAACGCATTTCAAGTAATTGTAGTAAAACCTGACCCGTTGACCCTTTAGCTTTTCCAGCGATACGAACGTATTTAAGTAATTGTCGCTCTGTCAGACCATAATGAAAACGCAATTTTTGTTTTTCTTCTAGACGAATACGATATTGAGATCTTTTCCAGAACGCGATTGATTTCTAAGATCATTTCCGGTTTAGGCCTTTTACTAGTTAGTCCCGGTAAAGCCCCCAGACGGCGTATTTTTTTGAAACGAGGCCCTCGGTAACGAGACATAAAGACTCCTTATTTTATTGAAATTTCAATTTACAGAATAAACCTAAATTAAGACTGAACTAAACGAAAACGATAAACGAAACAAAATCTACTGAAGTATTGTACTACAAAGACGAATGAGACGAATTCTATCAATATTCAGACTCTTTTGTATATATAGCAAGGTAAGGATACTTTTCTTGATTTGTTCTGTAGAGGTCTAACTGCTCAAATCCGTTTTTTATTCATAGTTGGAAGTTCTTACGACATAATGGATCAGTGACTTTTTGAGAAAAGGAAAGAAGTCTTTTGAATATTCCTTGAGTTCAAGGAGACATTATCAATCATGTAAAAGTCTAAAATCGAACAAAGATAGAAAAGCCGGCTATCGGAATCGAACCGATGACCATCGCATTACAAATGCGATGCTCTAACCTCTGAGCTAAGCGGGCTCACATAACAGAAACTGTGTTGTGCATAGGAATTCAGTAAACTACTTGGCTTGGATCTTAGCTGTTAGTGTTAGCTATTCATAATGAATATTATATTATTATATAACATTAACATAAGAATTAATATAACGATAAATAGAATGATATATGATATCCAATTTTTTTTTAATTAAAAAAAATGAATCGAACGTTCGAGTATTTCAAATCGCGCGGGAAAAATGAGAGGAAGAGAGGCATATATATGTGGTATATATCCATCCATATTGAATTGCGGATACATCAATGATAGAATCATTTCTGATTAGACCAAATACTGATCCTCCAACAGATATGAAAGAAGGTAGATAAGAAATCAATCAAATAGGAGTCAAAAGAGACACTGTTTCGATATAGAATCCGTATCTAATTCTAATGAATTCAACAGTTCCAGCATAAATGAAAGAAAGAAGGGGATGGCATCCCAATGAGATCCTAGTCTCAAAAGAAAAAAGGGGATATGGCGAAATTGGTAGACGCTACGGACTTGATTGGATGAGCCTTGGTATGGAAACCTACTAAGTGATAACTTTCAAATTCAGAGAAACCCTGGAATTAAAAATGGGCAATCCTGAGCCAAATCCTGTTTTCAGAAACAAAGAAGGTTTCTGAAAGTGAGAATAAAAAAGGATAGGTGCAGAGACTCAATGGAAGCTGTTCTAATGAATGGAGTTGACTGCGTTGCGTTGGTAGAGGAATCCTTCTATTAAAACTCCAGAAAGAATGAAGGATGGACCTATATACATACGTATACGTACTGAAATATCAAATGATTAATGACGCCCCGAGCCCGAATCTATGTTTTTTTATATGAAATATATGAAAAATGGAAGGATTCTTG
>NW_028238402.1:5000-10000 GCF_041429995.1 Eschscholzia californica
AAAATACTGAGACCCTTTCATTTTCTCTGATTTTATCATAGTTAAATGTCTGGAATCAAAAGAATCATAAGAAAATGAAGAAATCAACAAGCAAGGAAAACGAAAAAGCTTTATTTTTTTATTCCTCACGTCCAGGATTACGTCCTGGATCATTAGATAGGAATCCGAAGATGAAGAGAGAAACAAAGAATATCACTACTGTGTAAACGAAGAGTTTGAGAGTAAGCATTACAAAATCTCCAAGATCATTTTTGGAAAAAAGGGAATAGATTATCCATTTTTATACCACATATCCTATTTTGACACCAAGAAATGAAGTGGTTTCTAGAAAAGAAAGGAATTTTCAGAAATTTATTTGTAATGTAATAAGATTCTTTCGTTACCAAAATTATCTTTCATGACCTAATTCGATATTTTGATTATGGGGGACCCTAAATTTAATAGGGTCCTTGTTAAATGGAAGTAGAAGATCAGAATGAGGAAATGAGGTGATCCAGATTCATCATGACTATCCAAGAATTTAAATGTTTGAATCAAGGGTTGATAATGTAAAACTTAGCTGATCTTATCAATTGTTAGAGTCTTTTTTTATCGAAAAAATCATGAATGTTTTTAGGACAGTAGTAAAGATCTCATCGAAAACTTACAGCAGCTTGCCAAACAAGGGCTAAGAGAAGAAAGAGCACAGGTATGACCGGCATAACATCTACGATTGGATTGAAAAAAGCGTAAGCCTCAGGCAATTTGGCGAAGAAAAAACTACTCGAATGAATGGGCAGAATTAAGACAGATACAGATCAAACTAAAGATATTCAGCATAACAAACATTTCCTTCTTGGAGATAATTGCATTTTGATTGAGTTATTGATAGAAGGGAAAAAATGAAGAAAGTAAGGTAGACCAAAATTCTTCTTTTTCTTTTACTTACCCAATCAAAAATCCTTCAGTTCTCAAACGAGAATAGAAGGAGTCATACTTTCATACAATATCTTAATTGAATTATATGTAATGATCAATAAATTCAGTTGAATTCTACAACTACACGGGTCAAATCCTAGCAACAATCTAACCTATTCCATAGATATTTGGGTGGGAATTGACGAATAAACAATACCGATATTAGTGTTTATTAGTGTCAAATAGAAATATAAATGGGGCGTGGCCAAGTGGTAAGGCAACGGGTTTTGGTCCCGCGACTCGGAGGTTCGAATCCTTCCGTCCCAGAGCAGTCCGATTCTATCAGAATAAAGATTTTTCTCTTTAACAATCGTCTCTTTAGTTTAAGAATGTAATGTTGAATATGAATATAATGTGATCCTTGTTTCTGATTTCTATTGATTCTTTTCTGAATCATATCTTTCCTTTTTTCTCACAAACCAATCCAGCGTAAATGACATGCAGATGGAACTAAATCCATTTGTGAGCCGACTAGGCTGAGAAATAGATTAATATTAATGGTTGAATTCAAAATCAAAAATAGGATGAGCCGTTCAGCGTCTACCCGTCTCGCTCATATTCATAATTACTTAGAAAAACTTTATGGCCTATATCTACTGAAATTATCAATGACGCATTTTTTATGGAAATGCAAAAGAAAATCTTAGATATTCCCTATATCTAAAGTAAATAGGGTAGTCCAATTACTAATTCTCTATGGATCCGGAATTCTAAACATTCTAAATAAGAGGGAGTTTTTGGTACTGATGGAATTTCAATTCCAGGACTGGGATTAAGAGTAAGAAGGCTTCTAAGACTGGGTTGGCCTAAAAAAAAATAGCAACAACGGATTGATCTGGACTCGTTTATCTTTGTCTGTCTGCCGGATCTCATTAACAAAAAAAGTTCAATATGTAACAGGTGTATTTTCTTTGAACCTAATTTTTGTATTTAGTAGCTGGTTCTAATGATTAATTGTAAATCAATGAAAAGATTCTTGACCTTGAAGTCAAAAACAAAAATATATAGAAAATTAACCAATGCCGATAGTATATGTATTGTATACATTGTTATTGTTCTATGTCAGTGACATTTCGATTTTGATGAAAAAGATCTGTGATCCCGCGACTCCCTCCAGTGACAATTGTTCGGTTTATCTGATGAATATGGAAAGATCGTATTCTTCCGATTTTTATTTTCTCAATCAGATTAAAAACTAACGCCCTAAACCTTACCTTACACGAGTATTTTCTATCTCTATCTCACCCCTCCCTACAAAAAAAAGAAATCAATTGGATTTGTTTCTCAATTTATCTATCTAGTTCTAGTTTGAATCATTGATGATTCAATTGAAAAAGAAACATATATTTCTTTTATGATGATCAAATTTTGCTCTCTTTACTTTAATCAATGAGATATCTGATAAACATTTTTATCGACTCGTTATGATATGATTGTGATAACCTTTTGATTGATTTCGAAATCCAATTTGATCTTTACTGGAAAACTTTATTCAAAAAATAATAAAAAATAATAATGATATCGAAGTAGGAAATTGGTTAAATTAAACCCTTTTAATGATTCTTTATGAGCCCTTGGTACTCGAAGAAGTGTGAGGTTGATTAATTTATTCTATCGATTAACTTACGGCCTTTCCAGTTCATTGGACTAGTTTATTTGGTTAATACTTAATATTATATTAATTTATTCATTTTGTTGCGGGATTGGGAATCTAATTAAAGACCCTTCTTTTGTTTTCTTTAATTGATCGTCTTGAACAATCTGTTGAAGATGCAGATTAAAGAAGAACTTGTTTATTCGTGTTCTTTGATAAATGAATTTTTTCATTCATACAATAAAATAGGCGGTTAATTAAAGTGAATCCTTGCTGAGACTTCTCCAGATAAATAATTACCTTTCTATATAGAAAAACAAAGTATAAAGTGTAGATTACTATGTACCAATTGAGCCAATGACTATTCATGATTCCATATTGAATCAATTCCATACCGGTTCCAAACTAGAGGAATGTTATGGTAAAACTTCGTTTAAAACGATGTGGTAGAAAGCAACGTGCGACTTGAAGGACATGATCGGCTGTGGATTCTTACACCCACCATTTTATATAGAAATGAAGGTGCTCTTGGCTCGACATAGTTTGTTCTGTTCCACTAGAACAACCCCTATTTTGTTGGGTTGTAAATAGTACATGATGGAGCTCGAGCAGAAAGTATTGATTCATTTCTCAAGGGCAAGGATCTAGGGTTAGTGTCAATTAATAAGTTGGAACAACTTCGTAAATATATCTTCGAATTAGAAATAGAAAGGACCCAATTCGAACAAAAGTTTCAAATAAACAAAGGAAATTTTCTTGGAATTGAGAAAACTATTTCGATCAAAACAAAAGTGTATCGCACGGGAATCAATCGTTCATATGATTCTTCGCTAGAAAGAAATCACAAAAGGTATGTTGCTGCCATTTTGAAACGATTAAAGATCACCGAAGTAATGTCTAAACCCAATGATTCAAAGCAAAGATAAAAGATCCCGGAACAAGAAAACACCATTTTCAATTGTCTTACTACAATAATTGGGTCAGAATGAGGAATAAAAAATGGATTCTAAATGAGACCAAGAAAGGGGGTTAGAGACAGCTCAATAAAGAAAATTCCTAGGCCTAAGGATTTTCCTTTGAGCTCTTTGATAATTATAGAACTTGAGTTATGAGTACGAATGATTTTTTTCTTTTTCGGGAAGGAAGAAAAAAAAACGAATGAAATCATAGTTTAATGAATTTGAGGATTTTATTGATCTATTTGACATTATATACACAAATTCGAATCATTCTTTCTCGAGCCGTACGAGGAGAAAACCTCCTATACGTTTCTAGGGGGGGCATTGTTCATCTACATCTATCCCAATGAGCCATCTATCGAATCGTTGCAATTGATGTTCGATCCCGAAGAGAAGGAAGAGATCTTCGTAAAGTGGGTTTTTACGATCCGATAAAGAATCAAACTTATTCAAATGTTCCCGCTATTCTATATTTCCTTGAAAAAGGTGCTCAACCCACAGGAACCGTTTATGATATTTCAAAGAGGGCAGAGGTATTTAAAGAACTTCGCGTTAATCAAACGAACTAAAATTAATGAAAAAAGAAAAAGAAAGAGGGGGTCGCCCATATGCTAACTTTGTTGAATTTTTTTTTTTTTCATTATTCACTCTTTTTCTTGCTCTATTTATACCTATTTACTATATGTATCGCTCTCATATAATTATAATCCGATATTCTAGAAATAACGATAAAAATACCTTTTCGTGATATGAGACGGATAGAAAAAGGATTGAGTCAATAGATGAAATAAAATAATAGGATCCAAAAAATTATGGGATTATTCTCAATCGGATGGTTTTTGTTGGGATTCCACCAAGAAACAAGGAGTCAAGTTTGCTTATTTACCTTTAGTTATATTAAATAAACCCGAGATTTTTCCTACTCCTTCCTTATTTTTTTATTTCAATTTAATTTCTTATTTTTTTTTTTTTTTTTTCAACGTTCATATTGACAATAGGGCATTGAACAAATATAATTGGATCGTGGATAAATAGATCTATTTATCCACGTCCCATAAGTTTGGTTTTTTACTTTATGAAAATGATGTCTTCGTTGGATTTGCTGTGACACAAGAGACCTTCTATGAATGAAAAAATAGATAAAATAAAGAAAAAAAGGTCTATAGATTTTCTATATTTATCTGGGAATTTCTTCTATATTTCATTTGATCTGTTCATTTTTATGTTCATAATTGACCATAAAATGCTTTTTTTATTTGTTGATAGTTCAATCTTTTGATGGGGTCGTGCGATCCAGTCTCTTTCGTATTTATTTTTATTTTTGTCGTATCTAACACCGTAACCATAATTACATTATTCGGGTTGCTAACTCAACGGTAGAGTACTCGGCTTTTAAGTGCGGCTAGAATCTTTTACACATTTGGATGAAGCAACGGATTCGTCCATACCATTGGTAAAGTTTGTAAGACCACGACTGATCCTGAAAGGGA
>NW_028238402.1:15000-17500 GCF_041429995.1 Eschscholzia californica
ATCATCTGGCTTATGTTCTTCATGTAGCATTCAGACCGAATGACTCTATGAAATTACGTCGATACTTCCACATATTACGGGTAACGTAGGAGACATCTCTATTTTTCCCCGGGGGTAGAATTACCACTGCTTAGCTTTCAATTCGCCTCTGACCATCAAATGAAATGTGAATAACCCGTCCTCCTCTCTTTGAAACAAGAGGCGCTTCCGGTTCTGTCGGTGCTGTCAAACAATTTTGTCTTCTCCATATTACCATATCTCTAGAGTCAATAATTTTATATGAGGAACTACTGAACTCAATCACTTGCTGCCGTTACTCTTCAGTTTTCTGTTGAGGTCTATCCCGTAGAGGGAGGTACTCAAATTGGATCAGTGATCGATTTCTAGGTTTCGTCGTAAACCTAATTGGTTACTTCCAATTACGTAAATCAATGGTTCAAACCGCACTCAAAGGTAGGGCATTTCCCATTGAGATAGGAACTTCTGTACCAGAAACAATGGTATCTCCAATTATAGCCCCTCTGGGATGTAAAATATATCTCTTCTCACCATCCCCATAGTGTATGAGACAAATGTATGCATTTCGATTAGGGTCGTATTCTATGGTTACGATTCTACCAGATATGTCTTTTTCATTCCGTCGAAAATCGATTTTACGGTATAGACGCTTATGACCTCCCCCTCTATGCCTTGCGGTAATGATACCTCTGGCATTACGACCTTTACCACAATGACGCTGTCCATAGATCAAATTATTTCGTGGATTGGATTTCACTTGACTGTCTACGGCCCCATTGCGTGTGCTCGGGGTAGAAGTTTTGTATAAATGTATCGCCGTGTTATTAAGTATTTTTATTTAAGTTCTTTTCTTTCTAAGAGGTGGAATAGAATAACCCGGTTGAAGCGTAATGATCATACGTCTGTAATGCATTGTATGTCCCATAGGTCCCATTCTTCTACCCTTTCCCGGGAGTCGATGACTATTCATAGCTATTACCTTGACACCAAAGAAGAGTTCGACCCAATGTTTTATTTCTGTCCTAGTTGATCCTGATTCGACATTAGAAGTATATTGATTGTTCCCCAATAACCGAATACTTTTGTCTGTAAATACTGCATATTTGATTCCATCCATAAATCCATTTTCTTCCCTATGAGTTCCAGTATTGATAAGAATTCTAGTTCTTACTGTTCATATGTTATGGTATGAATATACCATACCAATTCGTTATGTATGGATGATGAGATTCCATTGATACAGAGCCAATTCCAATAGACTTATTGAACGTTCCCATTGGCGTGCATCCAGCAGGAATTGAACCTACGAATTTGCCAATTATGAGTTGGGCGCTTTAACCATTCAGCCATGGATGCTTAACAGGGATCATCGTACATCGTGAATAACCAAATTCCAATTGAAATGAAATCTTTAGGAGGAATCAATGAAACAGGAATCAATGAAACGACATCAATTCAAATCCTGGATCTTCGAATTGAGAGAGATATTGAGAGAGATCAAGAATTCTCACTATTTCTTAGATTCATGGACCAAATTCGATTCAGTGGGGTCTTTCACTCACATTTTTTTCCACCAAGAACGTTTTATGAAACTCTTTGACCCCCGAATTTGGAGTATCCTACTTTCACGCGATTCACAGGGTTCAACAAGCAATCGATATTTCAGGATCAAAGGTGTAGTACTGCTTGTAGTAGCGGTCCTTATATATCGTATTAACAATCGAAATATGGTCGAAAGAAAAAATCTCTATTTGATGGGGCTTCTTCCTATACCTATGAATTCCATTGGACCCAGAAATGATACATTGGAAGAATCTTTTGGGTCTTCCAATATTAATAGGTTGATTGTTTCGCTCCTGTATCTTCCAAAAGGGAAAAAGATCTCTGAGAGTTGTTTCATGGATCCGAAAGAGAGTACTTGGGTTCTCCCAATAACTAAAAAGTGTATCATGCCTGAATCTAACTGGGGTTCGCGGTGGTGGAGGAACCGGATCGGAAAAAAGAGGGATTCTAGTTGTAAGATATCTAAGGAAACCGTAGCTGGAATTGAGATCTCATTCAAAGAGAAAGATATCAAATATCTGGAGTTTCTTTTTGTATCCTATACGGATGATCCGATCCGCAAGGACCATGATTGGGAATTGTTTGATCGTCTTTCTCCGAGGAAGAAGCGAAACATAATCAACTTGAATTCGGGACAGCTATTCGAAATCTTAGTGAAACACTGGATTTGTTATCTCATGTCTGCTTTTCGTGAAAAAAGACCAATTGAAGTGGAGGGTTTCTTCAAACAACAAGGAGCTGAATCAACTATTCAATCAAATGATATTGAGCATGTTTCCCATCTCTTCTCGAGAAAGAAGTGGGGTATTTCTTTGCAAAATTGTGCTCAATTTCATATGTGGCAATTCCGCCAAGATCTCTTCGTTAGTTGGGGGAAGAATCCGCACGAATCGGATTTTTTGAGGAACGTATCGAGAGA
>NW_028238403.1:2500-5000 GCF_041429995.1 Eschscholzia californica
GTTAGCGGGGGATCTGCTAGACAGGCATTATCGAATAGCACCCTTTGATGAGAGATATGAGCAAGAGGCCTCCAGAAAACTAGTGTTTCCTGAATTATATGAAGCCAGTAAGCAAACAGCGAATCCATGGGTATTTGAACCCGAGTATCCGGGAAAAAGCAGAATATTTGATGGAAGAACAGGAGATCCTTTTGAACAACCTGTTATAATAGGAAAGTCCTATATCCTGAAATTAATTCATCAAGTTGATGATAAAATCCATGGGCGTTCCAGTGGACATTACGCGCTTGTTACACAACAACCCCTTAGGGGAAGGGCCAAGCAAGGGGGGCAACGGGTAGGAGAAATGGAAGTTTGGGCTCTAGAGGGATTTGGTGTTGCTCATATTTTACAAGAGATGCTTACTTATAAATCTGATCATATTAGAGCTCGTCAGGAAGTACTTGGTACTACGATCATTGGAGGAACAATACCTAAACCCGAGGATGCTCCAGAATCCTTTCGATTGCTCGTTCGAGAACTACGATCTTTGGCTCTGGAATTGAATCATTTCCTTGTATCTGAGAAGAACTTCCAGATTAATAGGCAGGAAGCTTGATCGGAATGAATCAGAATTTTTCTTCTATGATTGACCGATATAAACATCAACACCTTCGAATTGGATTAGTTTCTCCTGAACAAATAAGTGCTTGGGCCAATAAAATCCTACCTAATGGAGAGATAGTTGGAGAGGTGACAAAACCCTATACTTTTCATTACAAAACCAATAAACCAGAAAAAGATGGATTGTTTTGTGAAAGAATTTTTGGGCCTATAAAAAGTGGAATTTGTGCTTGTGGAAACTATCGAGTAATCGGAGATGAAAAAGAAGACCCGAAATTTTGTGAACAATGCGGGGTCGAGTTTGTTGATTCTCGGATACGAAGATATCAAATGGGATACATCAAACTGGCATGTCCAGTAACTCATGTGTGGTATTTGAAACGTCTTCCTAGTTATATCGCGAATCTTTTAGATAAACCTCTTAAAGAATTAGAAGGCCTAGTATACTGCGATGTGTGATTTGATCAAAATTATTATTTTACAGATTGGGAATAAGAAACTGTCATCCCATTCAATCCAATTGGGATGCCCTGACTCTGACATGTCTCTTGGTGGAGTAACATGAAGCTCAGAATTATGGGTGTATTTAAGACTCCCAAATAAAAGGGGAATTGATCTATGGTCGATTCCGTAAGAGATAAATAGGAATTGCTAGTTGTACCTCGTGAAAAAGACTTCTTTCGTGGAATTAAGCATTCCATTTCTTTGAGTTTAGAAAGAAATTCTGTTCCAATAAGCAAATGTGGCATGGTTACAAGGGCCTATTCATCGCATATAGGCTTTAATTTAAAGGGCATCATGTCATAACCGTCGAGGTGAAGTAGAGACCTAAAAGATCAAATGGAATGATACATAGACAAGTAAATTCCTTATGAATTCCAAGGTATTCTTTTAAGGGGATTCAGCATTCGAAGGAAAGTAGACTACTCAAGAATTTAACATTTCATTTATGTCGTAATTGAAGAAGGAATTCAGAAAATCTAAATAAAAGATCTAACTAAAAGAAAAGGAAGAATGAATCAATGAAATGTTGGTTGGCCCTGACTGGGAACTTGAGTAAGGAGTAGATCTTTGGGGGTTTTCTAGAACAAAATTTGAAAGTGAGAACCCCTTTCTTTATCTTTATTTGGTGTAACTACTTGAGCTGGATGAGAGGAAACCTTCACGTCCGGTTTTGAAGGGGGGAAATCCTATCGGAACCTATCCCAATTTTTCTTTTGCTAGGACCGTAGCTAAAAAACCTACTTTCTTACGATTACGAGGTTCATTCGAATATGAAATCCAATCCCGGAAATACAGCATCCCACTTTTTTTTACTACTCAAGGCTTCGATACATTTCGAAATCGAGAAATCTCGACTGGAGCAAGTGCTATCAGAGAACAATTAGCCGATCCGGATTTGCGACTTATTACAGATTATTCGTTGGTAGAATGGAAAGAGTTAGGGGAAGAAGGGCCCACTGGTAATGAATGGGAAGATAGAAAAATTGGAAGAAGAAAGGATTTTTTGGTTAGACGCATGGAATTAGCTAAGCATTTTATTCGAACAAATGTAGAACCAGAACGGATGGTTTTGTGCCTATTACCAGTGCTTCCTCCCGAATTGAGACCGATCATTCAGATAGACGGGGGTAAGCTAATGAGTTCGGATATTAATGAACTCTATAGAAGAGTTATCTATCGGAACAATACTCTTACCGATCTATTAATAACAAGCAGATCTACGCCAGGGGAATCAGTAATGTGTCAGGAGAAATTAGTGCAAGAAGCCGTGGATACACTTCTTGATAATGGGATCCGTGGACAACCAATGAGGGACGGTCATAATAAAGTTTACAAGTCGTTTTCAGATATAATTGAAGGCAAAGAAGGAAGATTTCGTGAGACTCTGCTTGGT
>NW_028238403.1:10000-12500 GCF_041429995.1 Eschscholzia californica
GAGGTCGTATCGATTGGTTGAAAGGTCTGAAAGAGAACGTTGTTCTGGGGGGGATGATACCTGTTGGTACCGGATTCAAAGGATTAGTGTACCGTTCAAGGCAACACAGCAACATTCCTTTGGAAATAAAAAAGAAGAATCTATTCAGGGGAGAATTTAGAGATATTTTGTTCCAACACAGAGAATTATTTGATTCTTGCATCCCAAAGAATTTCCATGATCCATCAGAACAATCATTTACGGGATTTAATGATTCCTAAGAGGGGATTCATCCTTTTAACTTAACTTTAACTACCTGGTCCGGTCATTTGATTTGGTAATAAAGATATATAGTTAATAGAAAGAAATTAATGGCTTGGCGCGTGTATCAACAGTCAATCTACGGTAGAAGGTTCCATCGGAACAATTATTTATTTAGGATTTAGGGTACCGCATCTCTTAAAAAAAAAAAAAGAGGAAGCGTGGGGAGAAATGACAAGAAGATATTGGAACATAAATTTGGAAGAGATGATGGAAGCAGGAGTTCATTTTGGTCATGGTACTAGGAAATGGAATCCTAGAATGGCACCTTACATCTCTGCAAAGCGTAAAGGTATTCATATTACAAATCTTACTAGAACTGCTCGTTTTTTATCAGAAGCTTGTGATTTAGTTTTTGATGCAGCAAGTAGGGGAAAACAATTCTTAATAGTTGGTACCAAAAATAAAGCAGTTGATTCAGTAGCATCGGCTGCAATAAGGGCTCGGTGTCATTATGTTAATAAAAAATGGCTCGGTGGTATGTCAACGAATTGGTCCACTACAGAAACGAGACTTCATAAGTTCAGGGATTTGAGAGCGGAACAAAAGACGGGAAGACTCAACCACCTTCCGAAACGAGATGCAGCAATGTTGAAGAGACAATTATATCACTTGCAAACATATCTGGGTGGGATCAAATATATGACGGGGTTGCCTGATATTGTAATCATCGTTGATCAGCAAGAAGAATATACGGCTCTTCGAGAATGTGTAACTTTGGGAATTCCAACGATTTGTTTAATTGATACAAATTGTGACCCGGATCTCGCAGATATTTCGATTCCAGCCAATGATGATGCTATAGCTTCAATCCGATTAATTCTTAACAAATTAGTATTCGCAATTTGTGAGGGCCGTTCTAGCTATATAACAAATCGTTGATTAATAATAAGATAAGTCAATTACTTCGGGAACTCCATAGATTTATTGATATTGAATCGGTTACTATTTCTGAATATCAAAAAAGAGATAAAAATAACTGGGGATATTATGTGATTACTTGGTATCCGAACTGAAATATATGATTCAAGTAGACGAGTTGAGAAAGAGATAGTGGAATCAAAATAATTCCTTTTTAAGTTCTATTTCTGTCAGAGGGCAATATGAATGTTCTACCATGTTCCATCAACACGCTAAAAGGCTTATACGATATATCCAGCGTGGAAGTAGGCCAACATTTCTATTGGCAAATAGGCGGTTTCCAAGTCCATGCCCAAGTACTTATTACTTCGTGGGTCGTAATTGCCATCTTATTAGGTTCAGCGACTATAGCTGTTCGGAATCCACAAACCATTCCGACCGACAGTCAGAATTTCTTCGAATATGTCCTTGAATTCATTCGAGACTTGAGCAAAACCCAGATTGGAGAAGAATATGGTCCTTGGGTTCCCTTTATTGGAACTATGTTCCTATTTATTTTTGTTTCTAACTGGTCAGGGGCTCTTTTACCTCGGAAAATCATACAGTTACCTCACGGGGAGTTAGCCGCACCCACAAATGATATAAATACTACTGTTGCTTTAGCTTTACCTACGTCCGTGGCATATTTCTATGCGGGTCTTACCAAAAAAGGATTGGGTTATTTCGGTAAATACATTCAACCAACTCCAATACTTTTACCAATTAACATCCTAGAAGATTTCACAAAACCCTTATCACTTAGTTTTCGACTTTTCGGGAATATATTGGCTGATGAATTAGTAGTTGTTGTTCTTGTTTCTTTAGTACCTTCAGTGGTTCCTATACCTGTCATGTTCCTTGGATTATTTACAAGTGGTATTCAAGCTCTTATTTTTGCAACTTTAGCCGCGGCTTATATAGGTGAATCCATGGAGGGTCATCATTGACTAGCTTTCAAAAGAGTCTTAGTCTTTTTTTAGCCTAAATGTATGGGCGACTCAAGATAAGCATAAGCTATTTTGGGAACATAATATATACAAATATGGTAGATACAATCTAGAGTAGTAGCAAAAAAGATTCCGATATGATTGATATTCAGGAATTGTAAAAAAAAGAGATCTAAAAGATCTTTTTCCTAAGATTCCCGGCCCATTTATGTCATACCCCCAATGAATATTCTATTTCGATTTGTTCATTCAATTACGATATTACGATTCCTGCTTTGAATAAAAATTGTTATGCTATTTGGTTCCGATGTGCGATTAAACAAAAAAACGATGTTCTATATTCTATAGAACGA
>NW_028238403.1:20000-25000 GCF_041429995.1 Eschscholzia californica
TTCTGAATCATATCTTTCCTTTTTTCTCACAAACCAATCCAGCGTAAATGACATGCAGATGGAACTAAATCCATTTGTGAGCCGACTAGGCTGAGAAATAGATTAATATTAATGGTTGAATTCAAAATCAAAAATAGGATGAGCCGTTCAGCGTCTACCCGTCTCGCTCATATTCATAATTACTTAGAAAAACTTTATGGCCTATATCTACTGAAATTATCAATGACGCATTTTTTATGGAAATGCAAAAGAAAATCTTAGATATTCCCTATATCTAAAGTAAATAGGGTAGTCCAATTACTAATTCTCTATGGATCCGGAATTCTAAACATTCTAAATAAGAGGGAGTTTTTGGTACTGATGGAATTTCAATTCCAGGACTGGGATTAAGAGTAAGAAGGCTTCTAAGACTGGGTTGGCCTAAAAAAAAATAGCAACAACGGATTGATCTGGACTCGTTTATCTTTGTCTGTCTGCCGGATCTCATTAACAAAAAAAGTTCAATATGTAACAGGTGTATTTTCTTTGAACCTAATTTTTGTATTTAGTAAGCTGGTTCTAATGATTAATTGTAAATCAATGAAAAGATTCTTGACCTTGAAGTCAAAAACAAAAATATATAGAAAATTAACCAATGCCGATAGTATATGTATTGTATACATTGTTATTGTTCTATGTCAGTGACATTTCGATTTTGATGAAAAAGATCTGTGATCCCGCGACTCCCTCCAGTGACAATTGTTCGGTTTATCTGATGAATATGGAAAGATCGTATTCTTCCGATTTTTATTTTCTCAATCAGATTAAAAACTAACGCCCTAAACCTTACCTTACACGAGTATTTTCTATCTCTATCTCACCCCTCCCTACAAAAAAAAGAAATCAATTGGATTTGTTTCTCAATTTATCTATCTAGTTCTAGTTTGAATCATTGATGATTCAATTGAAAAAGAAACATATATTTCTTTTATGATGATCAAATTTTGCTCTCTTTACTTTAATCAATGAGATATCTGATAAACATTTTTATCGACTCGTTATGATATGATTGTGATAACCTTTTGATTGATTTCGAAATCCAATTTGATCTTTACTGGAAAACTTTATTCAAAAAATAATAAAAAATAATAATGATATCGAAGTAGGAAATTGGTTAAATTAAACCCTTTTAATGATTCTTTATGAGCCCTTGGTACTCGAAGAAGTGTGAGGTTGATTAATTTATTCTATCGATTAACTTACGGCCTTTCCAGTTCATTGGACTAGTTTATTTGGTTAATACTTAATATTATATTAATTTATTCATTTTGTTGCGGGATTGGGAATCTAATTAAAGACCCTTCTTTTGTTTTCTTTAATTGATCGTCTTGAACAATCTGTTGAAGATGCAGATTAAAGAAGAACTTGTTTATTCGTGTTCTTTGATAAATGAATTTTTTCATTCATACAATAAAATAGGCGGTTAATTAAAGTGAATCCTTGCTGAGACTTCTCCAGATAAATAATTACCTTTCTATATAGAAAAACAAAGTATAAAGTGTAGATTACTATGTACCAATTGAGCCAATGACTATTCATGATTCCATATTGAATCAATTCCATACCGGTTCCAAACTAGAGGAATGTTATGGTAAAACTTCGTTTAAAACGATGTGGTAGAAAGCAACGTGCGACTTGAAGGACATGATCGGCTGTGGATTCTTACACCCACCATTTTATATAGAAATGAAGGTGCTCTTGGCTCGACATAGTTTGTTCTGTTCCACTAGAACAACCCCTATTTTGTTGGGTTGTAAATAGTACATGATGGAGCTCGAGCAGAAAGTATTGATTCATTTCTCAAGGGCAAGGATCTAGGGTTAGTGTCAATTAATAAGTTGGAACAACTTCGTAAATATATCTTCGAATTAGAAATAGAAAGGACCCAATTCGAACAAAAGTTTCAAATAAACAAAGGAAATTTTCTTGGAATTGAGAAAACTATTTCGATCAAAACAAAAGTGTATCGCACGGGAATCAATCGTTCATATGATTCTTCGCTAGAAAGAAATCACAAAAGGTATGTTGCTGCCATTTTGAAACGATTAAAGATCACCGAAGTAATGTCTAAACCCAATGATTCAAAGCAAAGATAAAAGATCCCGGAACAAGAAAACACCATTTTCAATTGTCTTACTACAATAATTGGGTCAGAATGAGGAATAAAAAATGGATTCTAAATGAGACCAAGAAAGGGGGTTAGAGACAGCTCAATAAAGAAAATTCCTAGGCCTAAGGATTTTCCTTTGAGCTCTTTGATAATTATAGAACTTGAGTTATGAGTACGAATGATTTTTTTCTTTTTCGGGAAGGAAGAAAAAAAAACGAATGAAATCATAGTTTAATGAATTTGAGGATTTTATTGATCTATTTGACATTATATACACAAATTCGAATCATTCTTTCTCGAGCCGTACGAGGAGAAAACCTCCTATACGTTTCTAGGGGGGGCATTGTTCATCTACATCTATCCCAATGAGCCATCTATCGAATCGTTGCAATTGATGTTCGATCCCGAAGAGAAGGAAGAGATCTTCGTAAAGTGGGTTTTTACGATCCGATAAAGAATCAAACTTATTCAAATGTTCCCGCTATTCTATATTTCCTTGAAAAAGGTGCTCAACCCACAGGAACCGTTTATGATATTTCAAAGAGGGCAGAGGTATTTAAAGAACTTCGCGTTAATCAAACGAACTAAAATTAATGAAAAAAGAAAAAGAAAGAGGGGGTCGCCCATATGCTAACTTTGTTGAATTTTTTTTTTTTTCATTATTCACTCTTTTTCTTGCTCTATTTATACCTATTTACTATATGTATCGCTCTCATATAATTATAATCCGATATTCTAGAAATAACGATAAAAATACCTTTTCGTGATATGAGACGGATAGAAAAAGGATTGAGTCAATAGATGAAATAAAATAATAGGATCCAAAAAATTATGGGATTATTCTCAATCGGATGGTTTTTGTTGGGATTCCACCAAGAAACAAGGAGTCAAGTTTGCTTATTTACCTTTAGTTATATTAAATAAACCCGAGATTTTTCCTACTCCTTCCTTATTTTTTTATTTCAATTTAATTTCTTATTTTTTTTTTTTTTTTTTCAACGTTCATATTGACAATAGGGCATTGAACAAATATAATTGGATCGTGGATAAATAGATCTATTTATCCACGTCCCATAAGTTTGGTTTTTTACTTTATGAAAATGATGTCTTCGTTGGATTTGCTGTGACACAAGAGACCTTCTATGAATGAAAAAATAGATAAAATAAAGAAAAAAAGGTCTATAGATTTTCTATATTTATCTGGGAATTTCTTCTATATTTCATTTGATCTGTTCATTTTTATGTTCATAATTGACCATAAAATGCTTTTTTTATTTGTTGATAGTTCAATCTTTTGATGGGGTCGTGCGATCCAGTCTCTTTCGTATTTATTTTTATTTTTGTCGTATCTAACACCGTAACCATAATTACATTATTCGGGTTGCTAACTCAACGGTAGAGTACTCGGCTTTTAAGTGCGGCTAGAATCTTTTACACATTTGGATGAAGCAACGGATTCGTCCATACCATTGGTAAAGTTTGTAAGACCACGACTGATCCTGAAAGGGAATGAATGGAAAAAACAGCATGTCGTATCAATGAAAAACTCTGAGAATATTTCACCCTTACCAGATCGGTACAAAATATTGTTTGAATTCTTGGGGTGTGAAAAAAAATTCACGGGGTGGTCGAGTGAATAAATGGATAGAGCCCTATGGCTCCAATTATAGGGAAGTAAAAAGCAACGAGCTTATGTTCTTAATTTGAATGATTACCCGATCTAATTATACGTTAAAAATATATTAGTGCTTGATGCGGGAAAGGGTTCTCCTATAGGTGGATTATCGATTTTTTTATGAATCCTAACTATTCACTATATCTCCATTATAGTATGGAGTGGGGACGAATGTGTAGAAGAAAGGGTATATTGATAAAGATGAATTATTCCAAAGTCAAAAGAGCGATCGGCTTGCAAAAATAAAGGATTTCTAACAATTTTCTTATCCTATAATGAACCCAAACAAGTGGATGTAATAAAGGGAAGATCCGTTGATTAGCCTATCTGTCTCCGAGGTATCTATTATTTTCTTATTATATACCTTGTTTTGACTGTATCGCACTATGTATTGTTTGTGAACCCAAGAAATCCTTTGCCTTTGTTTCAAATCGAATTTCAAATGGAGGAATTACAAGGATATTTAGAAATAGATAGATCTCGGCAACAAGACTTCCTATATCCACTTCTCCTTCAGGAGTATATTTATGCACTTGCTCATGATCATGGTTTAAATAGATCGATTCCTTATGAAACTGTGAAAAATGTAGGTTATGACAATAAATCCAGTTCACTGCTTGTGAAACGTTTAATTACTCGAATGTATCAACAGAAGTATTTGATTATTTCGGCTAATGTTTTTAAACAAAATCAATTTGTTGGACACAATAAAAATGTTTATTATCAAATGATATCCGAGGGATTTGCAGTTATTGTGGAAATTCCACTTTCACTGCGATTAGGATCTTCTATAGAAGGAAAAGGTATAACAAAATCTCATAATTTACGATCAATTCATTCAATATTTCCTTTTTTAGATGATAAATTATCATATTTAAATCATGTGTCAGATATACTAATACCCCACCCCGTCCATCTGGAAATTTTAGTTCAAACCCTTCGCTCTTGGATACAAGATGCCCCCTCTTTGCATTTATTGCGATTCTTTCTCCATGAGTATCCTAATTGGAATAGTCTTATTACTCAAAAGAAAGCTATTTCTCTTTTTTCAAAAGAGAATCAAAGATTCTTATTGTTCCTATATAACTCTCATGTATATGAATGCGAATCCATATTCGTTTTTCTACGTAAACAATCTTTTCATTTACGATCAACATCTTTTGGAATCCTTCTTGA
>NW_028238405.1:15000-26464 GCF_041429995.1 Eschscholzia californica
TATTGGGCAGCGATAAAAGCTTTTTCTTTAGCGAAATCTCTTTCTACCGGTAATTCAAAAAGCTTTTTTGTGCAACAAACAAGGAATCAAGCCTTGGAATAATCTGAATCAATATGACTCAATGAATTTGCTAATTGAATTTATACTATAAGATAAATGATTCCCATTAACTTAACTCATATTTTGAACTGATCAATATGAAATGGCACTGCCTATTGTGGTATATAGAATAAGAAGTTTTTTGTCTATTGGACTCGATGGATTCGAAAAATGATGCTATATAAAAAAAAATAAGTACTGAAACACAAGATAGAAAGTTTAACTTTTATTTTTAGTAGGTTTTTGTGAGATAGGCATTATCATTTTCTCCGCCGATTCATTTTTCTCAATACAATAAATAAAAAAAGTATTCTTTTTCTTTTTGTAAGGATTTTATTGGATTATATATTGCCAATATGGATTGGATCCTATGTTTGGACTTGAGGATCAATCAAGATATATATCTATATATAGATATATATCTTGATAACTCTATTTTTTCTTTAGAAATAGATTTTCTTTTTGAAGTACGAGAAAATTCCGATAGAGATTAAAACTCTTTTGTTATCTTATATTTATATGTCCACCTAATTGGTTTGTTAAACCCTAAGACGGATTAAGTACATAATTAAAATCTCAACAATTAATAATTAATAAAGTTTTGATACCAAATTATCAAAATATTTACAGAAGCCCATTCGCTCTAATGATGAAATTTTGATCCATAAAAAATCCTATTTTTTTTTTCATTTATATTGAAAAAATTAATTTTTTCAATTTTGTTAGGACCCATGAAATCAGATAAATAAGAAATAAATCGTCAAAAAATGATGAATAAAGGACATTTTTTACTGGATTAAGAACCGAACTATATAGTTCCAACTGATCCATTCCGGGAGAACTGAAACCTCGCAAAAGTCCGTTCTTAAAACAAAGACCTTCCCACAAGACTAATGATTATTGAACGTTCAAATAGGAATTTCAATGAGTCTTTATTCATTGATTTGATTTTTTCTTCAAAAAAATTACATTGAATTGACTCCTTACAATATCGCAGATTTAATCTGAATGGGTTATTATGCTTTCTAGCAAGCCGCTATGGTGAAATCGGTAGACACGCTGCTCTTAGGAAGCAGTGCTAGAGCATCTCGGTTCGAGTCCGAGTGGCGGCATCTTCTAAAAGAGATACAATAAATCCTATAATGAATTAAATTCCTCATTTCTATTCCAGTATTGAAAGAACCCCCTTTATTTTTATGATATTTTCGACTTTAGAACATATATTAACTCACGTCTCTTTTTCTATCGTTTCAATAGTAATTACGATTTATGTGATGACCTTATTAGTCCATGAAATCGTAGGACTATACGATTCGTTAGAAAAAGGCATGATAGCTACTTTTTTCTGTATAACCGGATTATTAGTTACTCGTTGGATTTATTCGGGACATTTTCCCTTAAGTGATTTATATGAATCATTAATGTTCCTTTCATGGGGCTTTTCCATTATTCATATGTTTCCTAAAATACAGAACCATAAAAATAATTTAAGCGCAATAACCGCCCCAAGTGCTATTTTTACCCAAGGATTTGCTACTTCGGGTTTTTTAACTGAAATGCATCAATCCACAACATTAGTACCTGCTCTCCAATCCCAGTGGTTAATGATGCATGTAAGTATGATGTTATTGAGCTATGCAGCTCTTTTATGTGGATCATTATTATCAGTAGCTCTTCTAGTCATTACATTTCGAAAAAGCATAGAGGTTTTTACTAAAAACAATCATTTTTTAATTGGGCCATTTTCCTTTGGTGCGATCCAATATGTAAATGAAAGAACCAATGTTTTACTAAACAATTCTTTTCTTTCATTTAGAAATTACCACAGATATCAATTGATTCAGCAATTGGATCGTTGGAGTTATCGTGTGATTAGTCTAGGGTTTATCTTTTTAACCATAGGTATTCTTTCAGGAGCAGTGTGGGCTAACGAGGCATGGGGATCATATTGGAATTGGGACCCCAAGGAAACCTGGGCTTTTATTACTTGGACTATATTCGCTATTTATTTACATATTAGAACAAATCCAAATTTGCAAGGTGCGAATTCCGCAATTGTGGCTTCTATGGGATTTCTTATAATTTGGATATGTTATTTTGGGGTCAATCTATTAGGAATAGGGCTACATAGTTATGGTTCATTCACATTAACAGCTAATTGAAGAAGCGACCTAATACATAGGAATAGCATATGTAACGAAAGTTTGTCTGAGTTTTTGAGAACCATTTGGATCGAGTAGTGATTCAAATGGTTCTCAAAAGGCCAAACGTATCCGATTAGAATTCACTTCGTTTTTTTTTTTACTTAAAATAGGAAAAACTAAGTCTTATTTTTATTTCATTGGCCAACGAACGGTTTTTGAAATCACAACATTGTTTGATTTTATGTCTTATTCATGAAAACTATCTATAAAAGTAATTAGATAAAATAGCTTCGACCTTGTCAACTGATAATGAGAGAACGAAATCCGGATAAATACCAATACCTATTACGGGTAGAAAGATACAGATCGAAACAAATAGTTCTCGTGGTCCAGAATCCAAAAAAGAATAGTTTGGGGCATTAAATTGCTTGTATCCATAGAACATCTGGCGTAACATAGATAATGAATAAATAGGAGTTAATATCATTCCAATTGCCATTACAAAAGTAATAAAAACTTTTGGCATTAAAAGATATTTTGGGCTGCTAATTATGCCAAAAAATACTACCAATTCGGCAACAAAACCACTCATTCCCGGCAATGCAAGAGAGGCCATCGAGAAGCTACTGAACATTGTAAATATTTTGGGCATTGGGATAGCTATTCCTCCCATTTCGTCGAGATAAACAAGACGTATTCTATCGTAACTCGTTCCTGCCAAGAAAAAAAGCGCCGCACCAATAAATCCATGAGAAATTATTTGTAAAATGGCTCCATTGAGTCCCGTATCGGTTATGGAAGCAATTCCTATAATTGTAAAACCCATATGAGATACCGAGGAATAGGCGATTCTCTTTTTTAAATTGCGTTGCCCGGGAGATGTTAAAGCTGCATAGATTATTTGCATTGTGCCTACTATCATCAACCAGGGAGAAAATATAGAATGAGCGTGGGGTAATAATTCCATATTGATCCGAACCAATCCATACGCCCCCATTTTTAATAAGATTCCGGCTAGAAGCATACATGTACTGTAATGTGCTTCGCCGTGGGTATCTGGTAACCATGTATGTAGAGGTATAATCGGTGATTTGACAGCATAACCAATAAGAAACCCAAAATAGAATATTATTTCTAATGCTACAGGATACGATTGATTAGCTGATGTTTCAAAATTTAATGTTGGTTCATTAGAACCATATAAACCCATGCCAAGAACTCCCATTAAGAGAAAAATAGAACCCCCAGCAGTGTACAAAATAAACTTTGTAGCTGAGTACAAACGTTTCTTCCCCCCCCACATGGATAGAAGTAGGTAAACAGGAATTAATTCTAACTCCCACATGATGAAAAAAAGTAAAAGATCGCGAGAAGAAAATGATCCTATTTG
Source organism: Eschscholzia californica (assembly GCF_041429995.1). Taxonomy (NCBI): domain Eukaryota; kingdom Viridiplantae; phylum Streptophyta; class Magnoliopsida; order Ranunculales; family Papaveraceae; genus Eschscholzia; species Eschscholzia californica. Next base: position 18,634 of record NW_028238405.1, read on the forward strand.
ACCGCTGTACATTGCTAACATTAAGAAATGGAACAATCGCGAATCCCGAGTAACTGGCCGAGCCGCTAAAGTAGCTAAAGTAGTGATGAATCCCGTCAGTAAAATGGGTCCTATGGAAATTCCATCAATTCCTAGCCTCCAGTGAAAATTAAAAATATTTATCCATTTATAATCCTGTTCTAATTGGATTAATGAATCGTCCAATTGGAAATGATAACAGAATGCATAGGTTGTTAGAAGAAGTTCTACTAGGCATATACATATAGTATACCATCGAATTACCTTATTTCCCTTATGGGGAAGAAATAAAATTGAAAAACCCGCGGATATCGGCAAAACAACAATTATTGTTAACCAAGGAAAATCATTCGTGGTAAAGACAAGATAAGATACACTTTGACCAGAAAACCCCGTGCTCGAAATAATAGATTTTATCGAGTACGGAGTTTTGTCGGTAAAGAGAAAAAAAATGGATTCAAGTGAAGTTTTCTGTAACGTATCAATAAGATAGACCCATGCTGCGAGTTGTCTCGTGCCATAAATAAACCCGGACACTCAAGAAATCTGTTGGACAAGCGGATTCACACCTCTTACAACCTACACAGTCTTCTGTTCTTGGAGCAGAAGCAATTTGCTTAGCTTTACATCCGTCCCAAGGTATCATTTCTAATACATCTGTGGGGCAGGCTCGGACACATTGAGTACACCCTATACATGTATCATAAATCTTTACTGAATGTGACATTGGATCTATCCATTTTTTGAACGTCATAAATTTTCGATCTAGTCAAATAATAACTGAATCAGATATTGTAGACACCAGACGAATCAATGATTTACCAGAATTGTTTTCTAATAAATCGACTTCTGGATCTGCTCATGAGAGAGGGCCAAGATACTTTGATTTATTACGTTTTAGCAAACATGGTCGTATCTTTGTTTATGCCGTACATGATGCTAATTTGAATTAGTGAATTTTTTTTCGTTATTTGTATGATTAACACATTAATATAATTAGCATTATTTATTCAACAAATTCGATTGATTGATACGAGTTGATTTTCTATTACGATGAATTGACGAAACAATAGCTGGTCCAATAGCTGCTTCAGCGGCGGCAATAGCTATAACAAAAATCGAGAAAATGTCGCCTTTTAATTGGCGACTATCAAATAAATCAGAAAATGTTACGAAATTTATATTAACGGCATTCAGTATAAGCTCAAGACACATAAGTGCTCTAACCATATTTCTACTTGTGATCAATCCATAAATACCGATAGAAAATAAATAGGCACTCAAAACAAGTTCATGTTCAAGCATCATTAAACAAATCCTCATCAATCTGGATTCATTTCATTTCAATATGAACAACAATTAAGCCTTGGTCGGTTTGATTGACTCGAATATAACAAGTACAAAACAAAGAAAGATACTGGTATTAGATTTATAATTATAGGTATTTATTACTGACGCGCCATAGCAATTGCACCTATCAAGGAAACTAAAAGAATTATAGAAATGAGTTCAAATGGAAGAAAAAAATCTGTTGATAAATGAATCCCAATTTGTTGACCATTAGTTATCAAATCCTGTTCCAAAATTTGGTTTGATCTTGTAGTCCAAATAATCCCGTACCACGACGTATCTAGGATAGTAGTAATTAGTGAAACAAAAATACTTGTACAAACCAGTGAAGTTACTCCATCTCCAACGGTCCAAAGATGGAAATCATTGTAATATTCTGAGTCATTCATGAACATCACAGCGAATATGATTAAGACATTTATGGCTCCCACATAAATAAGGAGCTGCGCAGCAGCTACAAAATGGGAATTCGATGGAATATGAAATAAGGATATACAAACAAGAACCAATCCCAATGAAAAGGCAGAAAAAATGGTATTGGTAAGTAATACCACTCCTAGACCCCCTAATATAAGACCCGATCCCAAAAATACTAAAAGAAAATCATGTATTGGTCCAGTTAAATCCATTATATGTAAAAAGAGATAAATAAGTTGAAATGTTTCATAATCTTATTGACCAAATCAGAAAAAAAAAAAAAAACAAAAGAAGTTACCCCGTTTTTTAGGATAAGTTACTTATTGAATTTCATCCTATATGGGGTGTGAGTTGGTGTAGATAGAGTTATTAATTCCATTTATCTATCCGAAAGAGTCCGAAAGAGTCGTTCGAAATTCGATATTATTCTATTTTATAGATTACTTATACATTTATAGATTTCGAAATAATCACGGATATGTGAATGGATTTTGAATCCAAAGCAAACCGTCATTCTCATCAATCAAGAGTTCGGATTTTTAGTTATTCATCGAGTAAAATAAAAGAAGCTTCGCTCTTTTAGCTTTAGATCAAAACGGAATCTTAGTAATCGGTAATCGTTCTTGAATCAAAGGGTTTCCCCGTGGCTGTTTTTATTTGAGTAGAGTTCATAATGGTTTGGATTGTGTAATCTTCAATTACTGTCATTGGTAACCGACCCAAAGCTATTTGATTATAATTCAATTCGTGACGATCATAAGTAGAAAGTTCATATTCTTCAGTCATTGATAAACAGTTTGTTGGACAATACTCAACGCAGTTACCACAAAATATACAGATTCCGAAATCAATACTATAGTTAAGCAATCGTTTTTTTCGAATATCGGTTTCTAATTTCCAATCAACAACGGGTAGATCTATAGGGCAGACACGAACACATACTTCACAAGCAATGCATTTATCAAATTCAAAGTGAATTCGACCACGGAAACGCTCTGATGTGATCAATTTTTCATAAGGATATTGAATAGTTACGGGTAAACGATTCGTGTGGGATAAGGTAATCATGAAACTTTGACCGATATACCTTGCAGCTCTTACTGTTTGTTGACCATAATCCATGAACCCAGTTACCATAGGGAACATATGGCGAATTTCTATGAATAATTTGCTGTTTCTTTCTCTTGTTTGAGAGAAGTTATAAATCGGGAATAGAATCTCGTATGCCCTTATAGTGAAAGGAGTTGGAAAGAAGTTGTCAATAATAGATTACCTAGAGAAATAGGTAAAAGAAATTTCCACCCAAGATTTAATAGTTGGTCCATTCTCATCCTAGGTAAAGTCCATCTTGTTGTAATAGGAATGAACAGGAACAAATAAGCTTTAGCTAATGTAATAAAAATACCAATTGTCATTCCAAAAACCCCACCCACTTCGTTTATTCCGAAAAGCTCAGGAATAAATATGTACGGAACAGAGAAATTCCAACCACCTAAGTAAAGAACTGTTACAAATAATGAAGAAACTAGGAGATTTAGATAGGAAGCAACGTAAAATAAACCAAATTTGATACCTGAATATTCGGTTTGATAACCTGCTACTAATTCTTCTTCTGCTTCTGGTAAATCAAAAGGTAATCTCTCACATTCTGCTAGGGAAGAAATTAGAAAAACTGTAAACCCTATAGGTTGACGCCACAAATTCCACCCCCAAAAACCATATTTTGACTGCGCCTCGACTATATCAACTGTACTTGAACTGTTAGATAATCATAGTCGGTGATAACATCACTGCTTTCATCGCTATTCCAGAACCGTACATGATACTTCAGCCTCATACGGCTCCTCGATGGCCATAAATAAATCTAAGGACTGATTCAGTATTATCCCGATATGTTAGTAGGGTAGATAGAGTAAAGATGCATCGAAGAGCCCCAAATTAGACCAATGCAATTCCGTCTGCTATAATACCAAAAAAATGCTTCCGAATTGATCTTATCCTTTATAATTTAAAATTTCTATTTTTCTTTGTTCAGTAATAAAATTACTTAATCCTTTAATAAAATACTCCTTGGATCAACAATAGATATTTCGACCCATTTATTTCGATTACGAAAAAAAGAATTAGACATTAGCTCATGAATCATGATAAGAACTCTACCTGTCTATCTCTATGAATATGGATAGAGAAAAGAAAGAATAGAAAATATTTCGTATTTTTCATTTTCTTATTGCAATTCTATTTCTTTCGTTCCTATTCTTCTTTCTCAGAAAAAGAGAGGAGGGCTCTAAAAATAAAGGATTACTTCGTTCCTGATAGTTATTTCTTTAACTAGTGGATAGGAGCATACTCGGGATCGGGATCGTGGGGAAGTACTGCTTGATCATTTCTACCAACTTAAAGCCCCCATTAGGATTCCGTTTATTTTATGCAGAAATACCCATTTGGATAACTTACATTATCTCCATTACTAATCCTTTGTGTATTTTGGTGTTCCTAACCGTCCACTCATTTTTGCTTGATCCCCGGTAGGGCAATACATACAACCGTTAAAACTCCATCCAGTTGATCTTTTCTACCCGCTTCAAATCATGATGACTAATCAACCAATCTTGGGGTAATTTATACTGTTTATTTCCGCTGAACTCTTGTACATAGGGAATGAGACTTAATCTTTTTACTGCAAATTTAGAAGCAGTTTTCTTTCACTCATATAACTATCTGGTTTAGGTCATCACCCCGAATGATGAATAAAAAACGGAAGATCTTTATTCCCTACATTCAACTTCTTTCCTAGAAAGAAATAGGTAAAAGTACATGTCCCAACGAATCGCACGTAGAGATATTGATAACACACATGGAGTTAATGGTATTTCATAACTAATGGATTGAGCAGCAGCTCGGAGACCACCTAAAAAGGAATATTTATTATTCGATCCATATCCTGACATAAGAAGTCCAATAGGAGCAATACTTGAAATGGAAATCCATAAAAAAACACCTATACTAAGATCGGCTAGAACAAGGCGATATCCAAAAGGAATTACTGAATAACTTAGTAAAATTGATATGACTGCTATAGAGGGCCCTAGACTGAATAAACGAATATCTCCTCTAGAGGGGAGAAGATCCTCTTTGAAAAGTAGTTTGGTCCCATCCGCTAGAGCTTGAAGAATTCCCAAAGGGCCCGCGTATTCAGGTCCAATACGTTGTTGTATACCTGCGGATATTTTTCTTTCTAACCACACAATTACTAGTATCCCTATTGTGATTCCCAATACAGGAGTAAAAATAGGGACAAGCAACCATATGAGCCCATAAAACTCTTTTAAGGATTCCAATCTGGAAAAAGAATTGATAGCCTGCACTTCTGTCATATCAATTATCATTTTAACGATCAACTTCTCCCATAATGATATCTATACTACCTAGTATCGTCATAATATCAGCCAATTTCATTCTTTTAACTAGCTGAGGAAGAATTTGCAAATTGATAAAACCCGGCGGACGAATTTTCCATCTCCAGGGAAAAAACACTCTGATCTCCTATCAGATAAATTCCCAATTCGCCTTTTGGGGCTTCCACTCTCACATAAAGTTCTTGTTTCGACAATTCAAAAGTAGGAGAGGGTTTTTTACTAATGAATCGATATTCAAAATCATTCCAGTCGGAATCCCTTGCTCTATCAAAGCGTCGGACTTCTAAATTCTCATAGGGTCCCCCCGGAATTCCTTCCAGAGCTTGTTGAATAATTTTTATGGATTCTGTCATTTCACTGATTCGGACTAAATAACGAGCTAATGAATCTCCCTCTTTCTGCCATTGCACTTCCCAATCAAATTCGTCGTAACACTCATAATGATCAACTTTACGAAGATCCCATTGGATTCCGGAAGCTCGTAGCATTGGTCCTGATAAACCCCAATTTATTGCTTCCTCTCCTCCAACAACACCCACTCCTTCAACTCGTTCCAAAAAAATGGGATTGCGCGTAATAAGCTTTTGATATTCAGCAACCCCTGTTAAAAAATAATCACAGAAATCCAAACATTTATCTATCCAGCCATAAGGTAGATCAGCAGCTACGCCTCCGATACGGAAATAATCTATGCATCATTCGCATACCTGTGGCAGCTTCGAATAGATCATATATCAATTCTCTCTCTCTGAAAGATATAATAGTCTGCGCACGTATCCGCAGAAAGGGCCGCCGATCCATAACAAAGGACCGAGCCATAACAAATGAGAATCGACTCAGTTCCAGCATAATGACTCTGATATAGCGGGCTCTTTTAGGGACTTGAATATTTCCCAACCGTTCTGGTCCATTTACCGTTATTGCCTCGGTAAACATAGTAGCTAAATAATCCCAACGCGTTACATAAGGTAAATATTGTATAATTGTTCGGTTTTCCGCAATTTTTCCATCCCTCTGTGTAAATAACCCAATATGGGTTCACAGTCAATAACATCTTCACCATCTAGAGTAATGATCAGTCGAAGAACGCCATGCATTGATGGGTGGTGAGGGCCCATATTGACTATCATGAGGTCTTTTCTTGTAGCTGGTACAGTCATATGTTTTTTCCCCGATTCATTATTCCATGAATTGCTGAAAACGAAATGAAGTTCATCAAAATTCAAGATCTAATAAAATCAAATAATTAAAAATGAATTTTCAAATTAACTTAACGAGTTTTTGGCTCCCGAATATTCAACTGACCAATTAATTCTTTATAACGTATTCTATTTTTCTTTGACAAATAAGCCAGCAACCGTTGACGTTTTCCCAGAGTTTTCCGTAGACCTCTCTGAGATAAATAGTCTTTTTTGTGCAATTCCAAATGTGAAGTAAGTCTCCGTATTTTATTGGTGAAGCTGAATACTTGAAATTCAACAGACCCCTTGTTTTCGTTTTCTTCTTTTGCTTCTTGCGAAATAACCGAGATTAATGAATTTTTACCATAAAAATAATTCTTCTACCCCCCTTTTTCTTTCTTTTATACAGATATCAGATATGGAGTTTATCGATCAGTAAAAATAATGCTAGTCATTTTAATCTGGTATACACAATACTATGAATTTATTCATATACTATTACTATCTTTTCTATCAAATTTCATTAATCAATTTGCAATTTGATTCGGATATAGATACATAAAGTATAGCCCCTCACCCCCCCCAAAAAAATATAAAAAATGAGACCTAAGATTAAGAAGATTCTTAGGTCATTGAATCAGTATCATGTATCAGTAATGTAAATATAATACAACACGTGTGTATATCTGTTTGCCTTCATATACCATCCTAGATATGACACATTATATATAGGTAATTTATCATCAACTTATTCTCAATCGTGGATACATATATATCCTTGACATACTGAAACGGCTTCCATTACTGGTATCAAACAATAGCGATTCATACAAGCTAAATCTTCTAATCGATAATTTGGCCAAAGAAATAATTTCAATTTAATGAATTTATTTGGATCTCTATCAAGATGCTTGCTCTCATCCAAAAATGGACCGCAGTTCCTTATGCTGTTCTCATTGCAAAATACTTTATTTTCTATCCACAACATTAATATTCTCCGAATTTAAACAAATTCGAATTCGCAATTCTCTACGATGTCTAGGAGATGAAATATTTTCAGGAACAAGAAACTCATAATGATTTTCATCTCTATTTCCAAGGACCCCTTCATGTCTTTGTTTTGTAATGGATTCATCAAAAAAATTCTTATCAACATTTCCTTTTGCTCGGCATTTTCGATTAGTTTGGTCTTTACTCTTATGGACCAGTGAAATAGTTATAGTTTGATACATAATAAATTGCCCATCCCATTTTATAGCCAGGCGAACTGGTTCGAGAATCAATATTCCTTTTTTGATCAATTTTGTAAGAGTTAGACCCCTTTGAATCAGCATTATATCCAGACTCATTTCTCCTCTTTGAATAGAGGATATAGCAATTTTCTTTGGATTTTTCAGTCTAAGCAGGAGACAATATACCTTAATATTATTGATTATTTTTTGATTC
>NW_028238407.1:7500-20000 GCF_041429995.1 Eschscholzia californica
GATCAATCAAGATATATATCTATATATAGATATATATCTTGATAACTCTATTTTTTCTTTAGAAATAGATTTTCTTTTTGAAGTACGAGAAAATTCCGATAGAGATTAAAACTCTTTTGTTATCTTATATTTATATGTCCACCTAATTGGTTTGTTAAACCCTAAGACGGATTAAGTACATAATTAAAATCTCAACAATTAATAATTAATAAAGTTTTGATACCAAATTATCAAAATATTTACAGAAGCCCATTCGCTCTAATGATGAAATTTTGATCCATAAAAAATCCTATTTTTTTTTTCATTTATATTGAAAAAATTAATTTTTTCAATTTTGTTAGGACCCATGAAATCAGATAAATAAGAAATAAATCGTCAAAAAATGATGAATAAAGGACATTTTTTACTGGATTAAGAACCGAACTATATAGTTCCAACTGATCCATTCCGGGAGAACTGAAACCTCGCAAAAGTCCGTTCTTAAAACAAAGACCTTCCCACAAGACTAATGATTATTGAACGTTCAAATAGGAATTTCAATGAGTCTTTATTCATTGATTTGATTTTTTCTTCAAAAAAATTACATTGAATTGACTCCTTACAATATCGCAGATTTAATCTGAATGGGTTATTATGCTTTCTAGCAAGCCGCTATGGTGAAATCGGTAGACACGCTGCTCTTAGGAAGCAGTGCTAGAGCATCTCGGTTCGAGTCCGAGTGGCGGCATCTTCTAAAAGAGATACAATAAATCCTATAATGAATTAAATTCCTCATTTCTATTCCAGTATTGAAAGAACCCCCTTTATTTTTATGATATTTTCGACTTTAGAACATATATTAACTCACGTCTCTTTTTCTATCGTTTCAATAGTAATTACGATTTATGTGATGACCTTATTAGTCCATGAAATCGTAGGACTATACGATTCGTTAGAAAAAGGCATGATAGCTACTTTTTTCTGTATAACCGGATTATTAGTTACTCGTTGGATTTATTCGGGACATTTTCCCTTAAGTGATTTATATGAATCATTAATGTTCCTTTCATGGGGCTTTTCCATTATTCATATGTTTCCTAAAATACAGAACCATAAAAATAATTTAAGCGCAATAACCGCCCCAAGTGCTATTTTTACCCAAGGATTTGCTACTTCGGGTTTTTTAACTGAAATGCATCAATCCACAACATTAGTACCTGCTCTCCAATCCCAGTGGTTAATGATGCATGTAAGTATGATGTTATTGAGCTATGCAGCTCTTTTATGTGGATCATTATTATCAGTAGCTCTTCTAGTCATTACATTTCGAAAAAGCATAGAGGTTTTTACTAAAAACAATCATTTTTTAATTGGGCCATTTTCCTTTGGTGCGATCCAATATGTAAATGAAAGAACCAATGTTTTACTAAACAATTCTTTTCTTTCATTTAGAAATTACCACAGATATCAATTGATTCAGCAATTGGATCGTTGGAGTTATCGTGTGATTAGTCTAGGGTTTATCTTTTTAACCATAGGTATTCTTTCAGGAGCAGTGTGGGCTAACGAGGCATGGGGATCATATTGGAATTGGGACCCCAAGGAAACCTGGGCTTTTATTACTTGGACTATATTCGCTATTTATTTACATATTAGAACAAATCCAAATTTGCAAGGTGCGAATTCCGCAATTGTGGCTTCTATGGGATTTCTTATAATTTGGATATGTTATTTTGGGGTCAATCTATTAGGAATAGGGCTACATAGTTATGGTTCATTCACATTAACAGCTAATTGAAGAAGCGACCTAATACATAGGAATAGCATATGTAACGAAAGTTTGTCTGAGTTTTTGAGAACCATTTGGATCGAGTAGTGATTCAAATGGTTCTCAAAAGGCCAAACGTATCCGATTAGAATTCACTTCGTTTTTTTTTTTACTTAAAATAGGAAAAACTAAGTCTTATTTTTATTTCATTGGCCAACGAACGGTTTTTGAAATCACAACATTGTTTGATTTTATGTCTTATTCATGAAAACTATCTATAAAAGTAATTAGATAAAATAGCTTCGACCTTGTCAACTGATAATGAGAGAACGAAATCCGGATAAATACCAATACCTATTACGGGTAGAAAGATACAGATCGAAACAAATAGTTCTCGTGGTCCAGAATCCAAAAAAGAATAGTTTGGGGCATTAAATTGCTTGTATCCATAGAACATCTGGCGTAACATAGATAATGAATAAATAGGAGTTAATATCATTCCAATTGCCATTACAAAAGTAATAAAAACTTTTGGCATTAAAAGATATTTTGGGCTGCTAATTATGCCAAAAAATACTACCAATTCGGCAACAAAACCACTCATTCCCGGCAATGCAAGAGAGGCCATCGAGAAGCTACTGAACATTGTAAATATTTTGGGCATTGGGATAGCTATTCCTCCCATTTCGTCGAGATAAACAAGACGTATTCTATCGTAACTCGTTCCTGCCAAGAAAAAAAGCGCCGCACCAATAAATCCATGAGAAATTATTTGTAAAATGGCTCCATTGAGTCCCGTATCGGTTATGGAAGCAATTCCTATAATTGTAAAACCCATATGAGATACCGAGGAATAGGCGATTCTCTTTTTTAAATTGCGTTGCCCGGGAGATGTTAAAGCTGCATAGATTATTTGCATTGTGCCTACTATCATCAACCAGGGAGAAAATATAGAATGAGCGTGGGGTAATAATTCCATATTGATCCGAACCAATCCATACGCCCCCATTTTTAATAAGATTCCGGCTAGAAGCATACATGTACTGTAATGTGCTTCGCCGTGGGTATCTGGTAACCATGTATGTAGAGGTATAATCGGTGATTTGACAGCATAACCAATAAGAAACCCAAAATAGAATATTATTTCTAATGCTACAGGATACGATTGATTAGCTGATGTTTCAAAATTTAATGTTGGTTCATTAGAACCATATAAACCCATGCCAAGAACTCCCATTAAGAGAAAAATAGAACCCCCAGCAGTGTACAAAATAAACTTTGTAGCTGAGTACAAACGTTTCTTCCCCCCCCACATGGATAGAAGTAGGTAAACAGGAATTAATTCTAACTCCCACATGATGAAAAAAAGTAAAAGATCGCGAGAAGAAAATGATCCTATTTGACCGCTGTACATTGCTAACATTAAGAAATGGAACAATCGCGAATCCCGAGTAACTGGCCGAGCCGCTAAAGTAGCTAAAGTAGTGATGAATCCCGTCAGTAAAATGGGTCCTATGGAAATTCCATCAATTCCTAGCCTCCAGTGAAAATTAAAAATATTTATCCATTTATAATCCTGTTCTAATTGGATTAATGAATCGTCCAATTGGAAATGATAACAGAATGCATAGGTTGTTAGAAGAAGTTCTACTAGGCATATACATATAGTATACCATCGAATTACCTTATTTCCCTTATGGGGAAGAAATAAAATTGAAAAACCCGCGGATATCGGCAAAACAACAATTATTGTTAACCAAGGAAAATCATTCGTGGTAAAGACAAGATAAGATACACTTTGACCAGAAAACCCCGTGCTCGAAATAATAGATTTTATCGAGTACGGAGTTTTGTCGGTAAAGAGAAAAAAAATGGATTCAAGTGAAGTTTTCTGTAACGTATCAATAAGATAGACCCATGCTGCGAGTTGTCTCGTGCCATAAATAAACCCGGACACTCAAGAAATCTGTTGGACAAGCGGATTCACACCTCTTACAACCTACACAGTCTTCTGTTCTTGGAGCAGAAGCAATTTGCTTAGCTTTACATCCGTCCCAAGGTATCATTTCTAATACATCTGTGGGGCAGGCTCGGACACATTGAGTACACCCTATACATGTATCATAAATCTTTACTGAATGTGACATTGGATCTATCCATTTTTTGAACGTCATAAATTTTCGATCTAGTCAAATAATAACTGAATCAGATATTGTAGACACCAGACGAATCAATGATTTACCAGAATTGTTTTCTAATAAATCGACTTCTGGATCTGCTCATGAGAGAGGGCCAAGATACTTTGATTTATTACGTTTTAGCAAACATGGTCGTATCTTTGTTTATGCCGTACATGATGCTAATTTGAATTAGTGAATTTTTTTTCGTTATTTGTATGATTAACACATTAATATAATTAGCATTATTTATTCAACAAATTCGATTGATTGATACGAGTTGATTTTCTATTACGATGAATTGACGAAACAATAGCTGGTCCAATAGCTGCTTCAGCGGCGGCAATAGCTATAACAAAAATCGAGAAAATGTCGCCTTTTAATTGGCGACTATCAAATAAATCAGAAAATGTTACGAAATTTATATTAACGGCATTCAGTATAAGCTCAAGACACATAAGTGCTCTAACCATATTTCTACTTGTGATCAATCCATAAATACCGATAGAAAATAAATAGGCACTCAAAACAAGTTCATGTTCAAGCATCATTAAACAAATCCTCATCAATCTGGATTCATTTCATTTCAATATGAACAACAATTAAGCCTTGGTCGGTTTGATTGACTCGAATATAACAAGTACAAAACAAAGAAAGATACTGGTATTAGATTTATAATTATAGGTATTTATTACTGACAGCGCCATAGCAATTGCACCTATCAAGGAAACTAAAAGAATTATAGAAATGAGTTCAAATGGAAGAAAAAAATCTGTTGATAAATGAATCCCAATTTGTTGACCATTAGTTATCAAATCCTGTTCCAAAATTTGGTTTGATCTTGTAGTCCAAATAATCCCGTACCACGACGTATCTAGGATAGTAGTAATTAGTGAAACAAAAATACTTGTACAAACCAGTGAAGTTACTCCATCTCCAACGGTCCAAAGATGGAAATCATTGTAATATTCTGAGTCATTCATGAACATCACAGCGAATATGATTAAGACATTTATGGCTCCCACATAAATAAGGAGCTGCGCAGCAGCTACAAAATGGGAATTCGATGGAATATGAAATAAGGATATACAAACAAGAACCAATCCCAATGAAAAGGCAGAAAAAATGGTATTGGTAAGTAATACCACTCCTAGACCCCCTAATATAAGACCCGATCCCAAAAATACTAAAAGAAAATCATGTATTGGTCCAGTTAAATCCATTATATGTAAAAAGAGATAAATAAGTTGAAATGTTTCATAATCTTATTGACCAAATCAGAAAAAAAAAAAAAAACAAAAGAAGTTACCCCGTTTTTTAGGATAAGTTACTTATTGAATTTCATCCTATATGGGGTGTGAGTTGGTGTAGATAGAGTTATTAATTCCATTTATCTATCCGAAAGAGTCCGAAAGAGTCGTTCGAAATTCGATATTATTCTATTTTATAGATTACTTATACATTTATAGATTTCGAAATAATCACGGATATGTGAATGGATTTTGAATCCAAAGCAAACCGTCATTCTCATCAATCAAGAGTTCGGATTTTTAGTTATTCATCGAGTAAAATAAAAGAAGCTTCGCTCTTTTAGCTTTAGATCAAAACGGAATCTTAGTAATCGGTAATCGTTCTTGAATCAAAGGGTTTCCCCGTGGCTGTTTTTATTTGAGTAGAGTTCATAATGGTTTGGATTGTGTAATCTTCAATTACTGTCATTGGTAACCGACCCAAAGCTATTTGATTATAATTCAATTCGTGACGATCATAAGTAGAAAGTTCATATTCTTCAGTCATTGATAAACAGTTTGTTGGACAATACTCAACGCAGTTACCACAAAATATACAGATTCCGAAATCAATACTATAGTTAAGCAATCGTTTTTTTCGAATATCGGTTTCTAATTTCCAATCAACAACGGGTAGATCTATAGGGCAGACACGAACACATACTTCACAAGCAATGCATTTATCAAATTCAAAGTGAATTCGACCACGGAAACGCTCTGATGTGATCAATTTTTCATAAGGATATTGAATAGTTACGGGTAAACGATTCGTGTGGGATAAGGTAATCATGAAACTTTGACCGATATACCTTGCAGCTCTTACTGTTTGTTGACCATAATCCATGAACCCAGTTACCATAGGGAACATATGGCGAATTTCTATGAATAATTTGCTGTTTCTTTCTCTTGTTTGAGAGAAGTTATAAATCGGGAATAGAATCTCGTATGCCCTTATAGTGAAAGGAGTTGGAAAGAAGTTGTCAATAATAGATTACCTAGAGAAATAGGTAAAAGAAATTTCCACCCAAGATTTAATAGTTGGTCCATTCTCATCCTAGGTAAAGTCCATCTTGTTGTAATAGGAATGAACAGGAACAAATAAGCTTTAGCTAATGTAATAAAAATACCAATTGTCATTCCAAAAACCCCACCCACTTCGTTTATTCCGAAAAGCTCAGGAATAAATATGTACGGAACAGAGAAATTCCAACCACCTAAGTAAAGAACTGTTACAAATAATGAAGAAACTAGGAGATTTAGATAGGAAGCAACGTAAAATAAACCAAATTTGATACCTGAATATTCGGTTTGATAACCTGCTACTAATTCTTCTTCTGCTTCTGGTAAATCAAAAGGTAATCTCTCACATTCTGCTAGGGAAGAAATTAGAAAAACTGTAAACCCTATAGGTTGACGCCACAAATTCCACCCCCAAAAACCATATTTTGACTGCGCCTCGACTATATCAACTGTACTTGAACTGTTAGATAATCATAGTCGGTGATAACATCACTGCTTTCATCGCTATTCCAGAACCGTACATGATACTTCAGCCTCATACGGCTCCTCGATGGCCATAAATAAATCTAAGGACTGATTCAGTATTATCCCGATATGTTAGTAGGGTAGATAGAGTAAAGATGCATCGAAGAGCCCCAAATTAGACCAATGCAATTCCGTCTGCTATAATACCAAAAAAATGCTTCCGAATTGATCTTATCCTTTATAATTTAAAATTTCTATTTTTCTTTGTTCAGTAATAAAATTACTTAATCCTTTAATAAAATACTCCTTGGATCAACAATAGATATTTCGACCCATTTATTTCGATTACGAAAAAAAGAATTAGACATTAGCTCATGAATCATGATAAGAACTCTACCTGTCTATCTCTATGAATATGGATAGAGAAAAGAAAGAATAGAAAATATTTCGTATTTTTCATTTTCTTATTGCAATTCTATTTCTTTCGTTCCTATTCTTCTTTCTCAGAAAAAGAGAGGAGGGCTCTAAAAATAAAGGATTACTTCGTTCCTGATAGTTATTTCTTTAACTAGTGGATAGGAGCATACTCGGGATCGGGATCGTGGGGAAGTACTGCTTGATCATTTCTACCAACTTAAAGCCCCCATTAGGATTCCGTTTATTTTATGCAGAAATACCCATTTGGATAACTTACATTATCTCCATTACTAATCCTTTGTGTATTTTGGTGTTCCTAACCGTCCACTCATTTTTGCTTGATCCCCGGTATGGCAATACATACAACCGTTAACAACTCCATCCAGTTGATCTTTTCTACCCGCTTCAAATCATGATGACTAATCAACCAATCTTGGGGTAATTTATACTGTTTATTTCCGCTGAACTCTTGTACATAGGGAATGAGACTTAATCTTTTTACTGCAAATTTAGAAGCAGTTTTCTTTCACTCATATAACTATCTGGTTTAGGTCATCACCCCGAATGATGAATAAAAAACGGAAGATCTTTATTCCCTACATTCAACTTCTTTCCTAGAAAGAAATAGGTAAAAGTACATGTCCCAACGAATCGCACGTAGAGATATTGATAACACACATGGAGTTAATGGTATTTCATAACTAATGGATTGAGCAGCAGCTCGGAGACCACCTAAAAAGGAATATTTATTATTCGATCCATATCCTGACATAAGAAGTCCAATAGGAGCAATACTTGAAATGGAAATCCATAAAAAAACACCTATACTAAGATCGGCTAGAACAAGGCGATATCCAAAAGGAATTACTGAATAACTTAGTAAAATTGATATGACTGCTATAGAGGGCCCTAGACTGAATAAACGAATATCTCCTCTAGAGGGGAGAAGATCCTCTTTGAAAAGTAGTTTGGTCCCATCCGCTAGAGTGAAGAATTCCCAAAGGGCCCGCGTATTCAGGTCCAATACGTTGTTGTATACCTGCGGATATTTTTCTTTCTAACCACACAATTACTAGTATCCCTATTGTGATTCCCAATACAGGAGTAAAAATAGGGACAAGCAACCATATGAGCCCATAAAACTCTTTTAAGGATTCCAATCTGGAAAAAGAATTGATAGCCTGCACTTCTGTCATATCAATTATCATTTTAACGATCAACTTCTCCCATAATGATATCTATACTACCTAGTATCGTCATAATATCAGCCAATTTCATTCTTTTAACTAGCTGAGGAAGAATTTGCAAATTGATAAAACCCGGCGGACGAATTTTCCATCTCCAGGGAAAAACACTCTGATCTCCTATCAGATAAATTCCCAATTCGCCTTTTGGGGCTTCCACTCTCACATAAAGTTCTTGTTTCGACAATTCAAAAGTAGGAGAGGGTTTTTTACTAATGAATCGATATTCAAAATCATTCCAGTCGGAATCCCTTGCTCTATCAAAGCGTCGGACTTCTAAATTCTCATAGGGTCCCCCCGGAATTCCTTCCAGAGCTTGTTGAATAATTTTTATGGATTCTGTCATTTCACTGATTCGGACTAAATAACGAGCTAATGAATCTCCCTCTTTCTGCCATTGCACTTCCCAATCAAATTCGTCGTAACACTCATAATGATCAACTTTACGAAGATCCCATTGGATTCCGGAAGCTCGTAGCATTGGTCCTGATAAACCCCAATTTATTGCTTCCTCTCCTCCAACAACACCCACTCCTTCAACTCGTTCCAAAAAAATGGGATTGCGCGTAATAAGCTTTTGATATTCAGCAACCCCTGTTAAAAAATAATCACAGAAATCCAAACATTTATCTATCCAGCCATAAGGTAGATCAGCAGCTACGCCTCCGATACGGAAATAATTATGCATCATTCGCATACCTGTGGCAGCTTCGAATAGATCATATATCAATTCTCTCTCTCTGAAAATATAGAAGAAAGGAGTCTGCGCACCGATATCCGCCATAAAAGGGCCGAGCCATAACAAATGAGAAGCTATACGACTCAGTTCCAGCATAATGACTCTGATATAGCGGGCTCTTTTAGGGACTTGAATATTTCCCAACCGTTCTGGTCCATTTACCGTTATTGCCTCGGTAAACATAGTAGCTAAATAATCCCAACGCGTTACATAAGGTAAATATTGTATAATTGTTCGGTTTTCCGCAATTTTTTCCATCCCTCTGTGTAAATAACCCAATATGGGTTCACAGTCAATAACATCTTCACCATCTAGAGTAATGATCAGTCGAAGAACGCCATGCATTGATGGGTGGTGAGGGCCCATATTGACTATCATGAGGTCTTTTCTTGTAGCTGGTACAGTCATATGTTTTTTCCCGATTCATTATTCCATGAATTGCTGAAAACGAAATGAAGTTCATCAAAATTCAAGATCTAATAAAATCAAATAATTAAAATGAATTTTCAAATTAACTTAACGAGTTTTTGGCTCCCGAATATTCAACTGACCAATTAATTCTTTATAACGTATTCTATTTTTCTTTGACAAATAAGCCAGCAACCGTTGACGTTTTCCCAGAGTTTTCCGTAGACCTCTCTGAGATTAAATAGTCTTTTTTGTGCAATTCCAAATGTGAAGTAAGTCTCCGTATTTTATTGGTGAAGCTGAATACTTGAAATTCAACAGACCCCTTGTTTTCGTTTTCTTCTTTTGCTTCTTGCGAAATAACCGAGATTAATGAATTTTTTACCATAAAAAATAATTCTTCTACCCCCCCTTTTTCTTTCTTTTATACAGATATCAGATATGGAGTTTATCGATCAGTAAAAATAATGCTAGTCATTTTAATCTGGTATACACAATACTATGAATTTATTCATATACTATTACTATCTTTTCTATCAAATTTCATTAATCAATTTTGCAATTTGATTCGGATATAGATACATAAAGTATAGCCCCCTCACCCCCCCCAAAAAAATATAAAAAATGAGACCTAAGATTAAGAAGATTCTTAGGTCATTGAATCAGTATCATGTATCAGTAATGTAAATATAATACAACACGTGTGTATATCTGTTTGCCTTCATATACCATCCTAGATATGACACATTATATATAGGTAATTTATCATCAACTTATTCTCAATCGTGGATACATATATATCCTTGACATACTGAAACGGCTTCCATTACTGGTATCAAACCAATAGCGATTCATACAAGCTAAATCTTCTAATCGATAATTTGGCCAAAGAAATAATTTCAATTTAATGAATTTATTTGGATCTCTATCAAGATGCTTGCTCTCATCCAAAAATGGACCGCAGTTCCTTATGCTGTTCTCATTGCAAAATACTTTATTTCTATCCACAACATTAATATTCTCCGAATTTAAACAAATTCGAATTCGCAATTCTCTACGATGTCTAGGAGATGAAATATTTTCAGGAACAAGAAACTCATAATGATTTTCATCTCTATTTCCAAGGACCCCTTCATGTCTTTGTTTTGTAATGGATTCATCAAAAAAATTCTTATCAACATTTCCTTTTGCTCGGCATTTTCGATTAGTTTGGTCTTTACTCTTATGGACCAGTGAAATAGTTATAGTTTGATACATAATAAATTGCCCATCCCATTTTATAGCCAGGCGAACTGGTTCGAGAATCAATATTCCTTTTTTGATCAATTTTGTAAGAGTTAGACCCCTTTGAATCAGCATTATATCCAGACTCATTTCTCCTCTTTGAATAGAGGATATAGCAATTTTCTTTGGATTTTTCAGTCTAAGCAGGAGACAATATACCTTAATATTATTGATTATTTTTTGATTCAAAGGCTCATCCCATCTCAATTGAAAAAGCAAATATCTTTTCAATAAGAAATCTAGTTCCGCTTCCGTATTGCTCTTGGATTGCTTTTTCTTTCTACGCTTTTTAATGTCTGATCCACCATAATCGTCTTTATCCTCTTTTTGTTGGTTTGGTAGATCTGATCCAAGATCTTCTTGGACTGACTGCTCTTTTTCTTTTTTATTTTCTAATTCAAGATATTTTTTTTCATTAGATGATATATGAAGATCTTTTTTTTCTTTTCCGTTGATGTTTTTATTTTCACTAGTGGTTTGATTTCCATTAAAATGGAAAAGAAGTAATTTGATTGGTATGATCCATGGTTTAATCCTATATGCATCATAAAGCCCCAAAAATTCTGGGAAGAACCAAAGTTCCAGATTTGATATGGGACGATTTAGTATTTCTTCATTCATTCCCATCCAGTCAAAAAATGTTTTTTTTTTGTTGGATAGCTTGATTTGTTTATGAATCGCGAGATAAGAAAGGTCTTTCTTATCAATTTGATTAATTATTGGATAATAATGAGTTACGGTCTTAGTACTTTTATTAATGTTGGTTCCAGTATCCATATTGGTCCAGGCCTCAATATCGATCTTCTTTCTAAGACAAAAATAAATGATTCTACAATCAAAATATTTTCTATCGGGATTTTTATCCGTATCAATAATAAAATCTTCTCCCGGATAATCACTAATAGCTATATCTCCCGGCACATAATCAAATTCGGGTTTATATGTGTTGTACTTATAGGGAATTTCTTGAATCTTGTTTATTTGTAACGGCACTCCAGAAATATATGAATCCTTCCTTTCTTCATAATTAATATATTTATGTGATAAAAGATCATATCTGTATTGTTTTTTCAATTTGTCTTCTTTTTGACTCGGTAATGAATCCATGACATAATCATTTTTTTTCTCAGAATTAATTAATTGGTTTTTTTCATATGAATACAATTTTGTTGAGGCTTTCTTTGGATTTGGAACCGTACGACTTTGATTGACTCTATTTCGCCATTTTTTCAGCACTAATGGAGACGATGTAGTCTGAGCTAAATCATATTGATAGTGGTAATGACTACTTAACCAGTTTTTCCATTCATTCATTCCCGAATTCCGAAGTTTCTTATGCCTTGATTCAAAATCAAATGTTCCTTGTGTTCCAAAAAAATCCTTTATTCTATCCTTAAGAAAACGAGATATTCCGTGATATTGAAGTACAGACCTCAAGTGATATTTGTTAATAACTTTGGTTTGTGATAATTTATAAAAAACATATGCCTGTGACAAGGAAAATAGGCCAGAAAAATTCTGGGAATGCTTATTTCTAATATTAGAAATAGAAAGTGGCTTTTTTATAGTCGAAATAAAAAAAATTCTATTTTCATTTGTTTCATCAATTCCGTTTTCATTTGTTTCATCAATTCCGTTTTCATTTGTTTCATCATTGTAACTGTATTTATCAAAATTTTTTATTTTTAAGTCAAGGAAAGGTTGTACCTT
>NW_028238408.1:0-7500 GCF_041429995.1 Eschscholzia californica
GTCAATGATTGAAGAAATGAAAGTGATTTGCATTCCGCGCCTTAAATGAAATGAGCGGACTAGAATCAGCAGTATATGAGATCCGATAGTATGGTAGAAAGAAATATATGAACCTTTCTACCACACTATCTATTAGTGTATTGTCTAAAGTTGTACTGTATTCTATAAAGAGATATAGGCTTAATATAGATTAATCTACAATATATATCTTCATATATTTAAATGTAAATTACATATATGTAATTTACATTTAAATAGCACCCCAACCCTAGTTCTTCCCTCCATCTATTTGTATTACTTTCGATCAATCCGAAATAATCGAATCTTGCTCTTACTTTTACGGTTATAATTACTGGGTTTCTTATTATTTCCAATATAGATCCCGGGCTTTGTCGAAAGACTCAAATCAATTATTCTATCAAATAAAAGAAACAAAGTAAGACTTTTTTTAGCATTCCGAACAAATAATTGATTGAGCCGTTGACAGATGATCCAAAGACTTCTATGGAAAAATTCTTCAGATTTGGAAAAAAAAGAGTAGTAGATCCCACGGATTTCGAACGCTTAAACCAGGGTCGATAAAGTATAAATAAGAGATTTCTAGGAGTATAAAACAAAGAGTAAGTGCGCAATATGCGAATCGTCCAAATAAGATCTTATTCTTCGTAGTACTTCGTTGGACAACGACTATATCTATGCTGCCTCCGGGAGAAAGTACGTATCTACGTAATAACAGAACGACTTCCTCTTTGAACATGAACAGTAAAGAGGGAAAGAAATTAAAAAGGGGATCGGTTGCTTCTCATTGTAATATCCATATAAAATTCTGGTAAGAACTAGTTAGTTCATCGAAATAGAATATTTAGGAAGAGTTCGGTTGTAAAAAATTTTATCTCATGTGTATCTTCTTTTACTTTACAAATACGAACATGGGAATCATTGAAATGTTTGTTTGATTGAAAGGTTATTATTCATATATTACTATTACATTACTGGATTCCAGTAGAATTTTGAAATGGAAATCTTTTTATTTTAAAACTATTTGCAGAACGATCTATGAAATAATTAATACTGTTTGATTACTCAACCCAATTAGTAGTATCTCTAGAGTCCACTTCTTCCCCATACTACAAGTGAAAGGGAAAATGTAAAGACTACCATTAAAGCAGACCAAGCAAGACTTACTATATCCATGTGAATTATGTCCCCTATCTCTATGAAGGAATTCTTACATTATTGATCACTAATAATAGTGGAATCAATGGCGCAGAGTCAAAAAGGCATTCTGACCAAACGCTATTGATGAAACAATCCAATAAATCCACACATAATAAGTTCCTATATGATTTCTGGTAGAATCGGGAAGCATTAAGCACAAGCAAGATAGGCAGTTACTCCCTTGGTATTATGTTATTAATGGAACATGTAGGAATAGTAAGACCTATGGTTTCTTTTCTTGCCCTTCATAAGCAAGAGCCATGGCAATCTACAATCAAGATAGATCACCCCCTATCGCATACCTCTATATTGGGGGTTATCGAAAAGAAGTTTTTTTTCAACTTTTGTTTTATTCTATAAATAAAACAAAGGGTAATTCTCTATCCAATCCAATATGGATTGGCTGTCTGAGCATTTCGAGACTCTCGTGAGTCTGTATACTATAAAGGTATCTGCCCCCCGTTCCACAACTACGAATTTGATTCCCCATCCGATTATCCAATCTAACCCAAAACTCAGTCAGTAGACACTACACTAGTAGTGGAAGGGAATCAGTAAGTCTTGATAGCTAGACAGACCCTTCCTATACTATAATCCTCCCTCGGGTCCTAGGGGCAAGGATTTACAGTCCTAGTCTTTTTCCTCTATTTCTGCTGAGCAAAAATTCGGCGAGTTATGTCAGCAGAACGAATAAAGGATTTCGAGTTTTTTGTCGATGAGGCGGCACCCGGATTTGAACTGGGGAAAAAGGATTTGCAGTCCCCCGCCTTACCACTCGGCCCATGCCGCCAATATAATATAAATAGATGGAAATATTTTCTTTTTTGATTGAATTTGCATCTTGAATCCCGTTTTCTTTATCCCGTTCCTAAATCTAAAAAAATATCTTCTTTTTGGATCCAGTCGATTCCCTTCGATTGATTGTATGGTATCTCAAATCTCAAAACACACAACGCATAAAAACTTCCCTCCCTTTTTCTCTTTCAAGAGAAATTGCGGGTTTTCAGTTACAGAATGAAAAATGCAGGGCAAATTGGAACCATTAACTATTGACTTGAATTCACGAAGGGTTCTTGGATTTAAAATTGTGTTTCATAAAAATAAAGTTGATACACAACTAATCAGTATAAATTCTTTTCCATAATGAATCCTTTTCAATTCAAGTTACATTATAACAAGAATTATGTATATATGTAAACCCCAGAACAAAAATTGTTACACAGATATATCTAATCAGGTATCTTAGCCATATGTGCCTATAGGGAATTATCGTGTTTCAATTTTTCATTGAATCGAAAATTGAAATTATGATATAGCACGTCCCATCTTGTCCCAAGTAGAACTGGGATAGGAGATATGTGGATAGCTAGATAGCTAGATCTGCGAGTGTTTACTAATACAACCTCCCTTACGTACTTCAATCATATTCCACGAATTTTATTAACAAAAACAAATGGGTAAAAGTGTCTCTCTTCTCTACGAATCCTTTTTTGAACAATGGAATCGGCGAAAAAAGTTAAGTGCTAAAAAAAAAAGAAACTCTATACTGTACTGTTCCTGATTATTCTGTCTTTATCTCATTCATAGAGAAGAGATCAACTCTTGAATCATTTATTTTTCTAGTGCCCAATCGGGTTGTAATATCATAATAATAGGTAGAAATTGGACGACTTTTTATATTCTATACAAGACTCCAAAAAAGTATAATCGGCATAATTACGTTTCCAGGAATGTTTTATCAATTTGTATCTGTTGCAAATTTTAATTTGAGTAGAAAATTCTCTTTATTCCTTTCTTCCCCTCACACGTATTTGATACATTACATATATGATATGGAGTTGGGTAAAATTTCATGTGATTCAGTAAACAGAATATACATTCCATCATTGCTAGATCGATCCCTTTGGTTCGATGAAGAATGTGCCAATAATGGGATTTTTGCAATAAATGGGAAACTTAAGATGCTCCGGGATAGAAATGAGGGACTGTCTACAATACCTGGGTTTAGTCAGATACAATTTGAGGGATTTTGTAGGTTCATTGATCAGGGCTTGATGGAAGAACTTTATAAGTTTCCAAAAATTGAAGATATAGATCAAGAAATTGAATTTCAATTATTTGTGGAAACATATCAATTGGTAGAACCCTTGATAAAAGAAAGAGATGCTGTGTATGAATCACTCACATATTCTTCTGAATTATATGTACCCGCGGGATTAATTTGGAAAACCGGTAGGGATATACAAGAACAAACCATATTTATTGGAAACATTCCTCTAATGAATTCCCTGGGAACCTCTATAGTAAATGGAATATACAGAATTGTGATCAATCAAATATTGCAAAGCCCCGGTATTTATTACCGTTCAGAATTGGACCATAACGGAATTTCGGTCTATACCGCCACCATAATATCCGATTGGGGGAGGAAGATCAGAATTAGAGATTGATCGAAAAGCAAGGATATGGGCTCGTGTGAGTAGGAAACAAAAATATCTATTCTAGTTCCATCATCAGCTATGGGTTCGAATCTAAGAGAAATTCTAGATAATGTTTGCTACCCCGAAATTTTCTTGTCTTTCCCGAATGATAAGGAGAAAAAAAAGATTGGGTCAAAAGAAAATGCCATTTTGGAATTTTATCAACAATTTGCTTGTGTAGGCGGGGATCCGGTATTTTCTGAGTCCTTATGTAAGGAATTACAAAAGAAATTTTTTCAACAAAGATGTGAATTAGGAAGGATTGGTCGACGAAATATGAACCGAAGACTGAATCTTGATATACCTCAGAACAATACATTTTTGTTACCGCGAGATGTATTGGCAGCTGCGGATGATTTGATCGGAATGAAATTTGGAATGGGTACACTTGATGATATGAATCACTTGAAAAATAAACGTATTCGTTCTGTAGCGGATCTGTTACAAGATCAATTCGGATTGGCTCTGGTTCGTTTAGAAAATGTGGTTCGAGGAACTATATGTGGAGCAATTAGGCATAAATTGGTACCGACTCCTCATAATTTGGTAACTTCAACTCCATTAACAACCACTTATGAATCATTTTTCGGCCTACACCCCTTATCTCATGTTTTGGATCGAACTAATCCATTGACACAAATAGTTCATGGGCGAAAATTGAGTTATTTGGGTCCTGGGGGATTGACAGGGCGAACTGCTAGTTTTCGGATACGAGATATACATCCTAGTCACTATGGACGTATTTGCCCCAATTGACACGTCTGAAGGAATCAATGTTGGACTTATTGGATCCTTAGCTATTCATGCTAGGATTGGTCATTGGGGGTCTCTAGAAAGCCCATTTTTTGAAATTTCTGAGAGATTCAAAGAGGTGCGGGTGGTTTATTTATCACCAAGTAGAGATGAATACTATATGGTATCGGCAGGAAATTCTTTGGCGTTGAATCAGGGCATTCAGGAAGAACAGGTTGTTCCAGCTCGATACCGTCAAGAATACCTGACTATTGCATGGGAACAGATTCATCTTCGAAGCATTTTTCCCTTCCAATATTTTTCGATTGGTGCTTCCCTCATTCCTTTTATCGAGCACAATGATGCGAATCGGGCTTTAATGAGTTCTAATATGCAACGTCAAGCAGTCCCGCTTTTTCGGTCCGAGAAGTGCATTGTTGGAACTGGGTTGGAACGCCAAGTAGCTCTTGATTCGGGGGTTTCCGCTATAGCCGAACACGAGGGAAAGATCATTTATACCGATACTGACAAAATAATTTTATCAGGTAATGGAGACACTCTAAGCATTCCATTGGTTATGTATCAACGTTCCAACAAAAATACTTGTATGCATCAAAAATCCCAGGTTCAGCGGGGTAACTGCATTAAAAAGGGACAAATTTTAGCGGATGGTCTTGCTACAGTTGGTGGCGAACTCGCTTTGGGAAAAAACGTATTAGTAGCTTATATGCCATGGGAAGGCTACAATTTTGAAGACGCGGTACTCATCAGCGAACGTCTAGTATATGGAGATATTTATACTTCTTTTCACATACGGAAATATGAAATTCAGACTCATGTGACAAGCCAAGGCCCTGAAAGGATCACTAATGAAATACCCCATTTAGAAGCCCATTTACTCCGCAATTTAGACAGAAATGGAATTGTGATGCTGGGATCTTGGTCGAAACGGGTGATATTTTAGTAGGTAAATTAACGCCTCAGATGACGAAAGAATCATCCTATGCCCCGGAAGATAGATTATTACGAGCCATACTTGGCATTCAGGTATCCACTGCAAAGGAAAACTTGTCTAAAATTGCCTATAGGTGGCAGAGGTCGAGTTATTGATGTGAGATGGATCCGGAAAAAGGGGGGTTCCAGTTATAATCCAGAAATGATTCGTGTATATATTTCACAGAAACGTGAAATCAAGGTAGGTGATAAAGTCGCTGAAGACATGGGAATAAAGGTATCATTTCAAAAATTTTGCCTAGACAAGATATGCCTTATTTACAAGATGGAACGCCTGTTGATATGGTCTTCAACCCATTAGGAGTACCTTCACGAATGAATGTAGGACAGATATTTGAATGCTCGCTCGGGTTAGCGGGGGATCTGCTAGACAGGCATTATCGAATAGCACCCTTTGATGAGAGATATGAGCAAGAGGCCTCCAGAAAACTAGTGTTTCCTGAATTATATGAAGCCAGTAAGCAAACAGCGAATCCATGGGTATTTGAACCCGAGTATCCGGGAAAAAGCAGAATATTTGATGGAAGAACAGGAGATCCTTTTGAACAACCTGTTATAATAGGAAAGTCCTATATCCTGAAATTAATTCATCAAGTTGATGATAAAATCCATGGGCGTTCCAGTGGACATTACGCGCTTGTTACACAACAACCCCTTAGGGGAAGGGCCAAGCAAGGGGGGGCAACGGGTAGGAGAAATGGAAGTTTGGGCTCTAGAGGGATTTGGTGTTGCTCATATTTTACAAGAGATGCTTACTTATAAATCTGATCATATTAGAGCTCGTCAGGAAGTACTTGGTACTACGATCATTGGAGGAACAATACCTAAACCCGAGGATGCTCCAGAATCCTTTCGATTGCTCGTTCGAGAACTACGATCTTTGGCTCTGGAATTGAATCATTTCCTTGTATCTGAGAAGAACTTCCAGATTAATAGGCAGGAAGCTTGATCGGAAATGAATCAGAATTTTTCTTCTATGATTGACCGATATAAACATCAACACCTTCGAATTGGATTAGTTTCTCCTGAACAAATAAGTGCTTGGGCCAATAAAATCCTACCTAATGGAGAGATAGTTGGAGAGGTGACAAAACCCTATACTTTTCATTACAAAACCAATAAACCAGAAAAAGATGGATTGTTTTGTGAAAGAATTTTGGGCCTATAAAAAGTGGAATTTGTGCTTGTGGAAACTATCGAGTAATCGGAGATGAAAAAGAAGACCCGAAATTTTTGTGAACAATGCGGGGTCGAGTTTGTTGATTCTCGGATACGAAGATATCAAATGGGATACATCAAACTGGCATGTCCAGTAACTCATGTGTGGTATTTGAAACGTCTTCCTAGTTATATCGCGAATCTTTTAGATAAACCTCTTAAAGAATTAGAAGGCCTAGTATACTGCGATGTGTGATTTGATCAAAATTATTATTTTACAGATTGGGAATAAGAAACTGTCATCCCATTCAATCCAATTGGGATGCCCTGACTCTGACATGTCTCTTGGTGGAGTAACATGAAGCTCAGAATTATGGGTGTATTTAAGACTCCCAAATAAAAGGGGAATTGATCTATGGTCGATTCCGTAAGAGATAAATAGGAATTGCTAGTTGTACCTCGTGAAAAAGACTTCTTTCGTGGAATTAAGCATTCCATTTCTTTGAGTTTAGAAAGAAATTCTGTTTCCAATAAGCAAATGTGGCATGGTTACAAGGGCCTATTCATCGCATATAGGCTTTAATTTAAAGGGCATCATGTCATAACCGTCGAGGTGAAGTAGAGACCTAAAAGATCAAATGGAATGATACATAGACAAGTAAATTCCTTATGAATTCCAAGGTATTCTTTTAAGGGGATTCAGCATTCGAAGGAAAGTAGACTACTCAAGAATTTAACATTTCATTTATGTCGTAATTGAAGAAGGAATTCAGAAAATCTAAATAAAAGATCTAACTAAAAGAAAAGGAAGAATGAATCAATGAAATGTTTGGTTGGCCCTGACTGGGAACTTGAGTAAGGAGTAGATCTTTGGGGGTTTTCTAGAACAAAATTTGAA
>NW_028238408.1:12500-17500 GCF_041429995.1 Eschscholzia californica
CAATAACATGATTTTGAATCCATTCAATTTGAATTGGCATTTTCTCCATCACGATTATTGTGAATCGACATCGACAATAATTAGTCTTGGGCAGTTTATTTGTGAAAATGTATGTATATCCAAATATGGACCACACCTCAAATCGGGTCAGGTTCTAATTGTTCGTGTTGACTCTTTAGTAATAAGATCAGCTAAACCCTATTTGGCTACTCCGGGAGCAACTGTTCATGGACATTATGGTGAAACCCTTTACGAAGGAGATACATTAGTTACATTTATATATGAAAAATCGAGATCGGGTGATATAACGCAAGGTCTTCCAAAAGTGGAACAAGTGTTAGAAGTGCGCTCGATTGATTCAATATCAATGAACCTAGAAAAGAGGGTTGAAGGTTGGAACGGGCGTATAACAAGAATTCTTGGAATTCCTTGGGGATTTTTGATTGGCGCTGAGTTAACCATAGCACAAAGTCGTATCTCGTTGGTTAATAAGATTCAAAAGGTTTATCGATCCCAGGGGGTGCAAATTCATAATAGACATATAGAAATTATTGTGCGTCAAATAACATCAAAAGTGTTGGTTTCAGAAGATGGAATGTCTAATGTTTTTTTGCCCGGAGAACTAATTGGATTGTTGCGAGCGGAACGAACGGGGCGCGCTTTGGAAGAAGCGATCTGTTATCGAGCCGTCTTATTGGGAATAACGAGGGCGTCTCTGAATACTCAAAGTTTCATATCCGAAGCGAGTTTTCAAGAAACTGCTCGAGTTTTAGCAAAAGCCGCTCTACGAGGTCGTATCGATTGGTTGAAAGGTCTGAAAGAGAACGTTGTTCTGGGGGGGATGATCCTGTTGGTACCGGATTCAAAGGATTAGTGTACCGTTCAAGGCAACACAGCAACATTCCTTTGGAAATAAAAAAGAAGAATCTATTCAGGGGAGAATTTAGAGATATTTTGTTCCAACACAGAGAATTATTTGATTCTTGCATCCCAAAGAATTTCCATGATCCATCAGAACAATCATTTACGGGATTTAATGATTCCTAAGAGGGGATTCATCCTTTTAACTTAACTTTAACTACCTGGTCCGGTCATTTGATTTGGTAATAAAGATATATAGTTAATAGAAAGAAATTAATGGCTTGGCGCGTGTATCAACAGTCAATCTACGGTAGAAGGTTCCATCGGAACAATTATTTATTTAGGATTTAGGGTACCGCATCTCTTAAAAAAAAAAAAAGAGGAAGCGTGGGGAGAAATGACAAGAAGATATTGGAACATAAATTTGGAAGAGATGATGGAAGCAGGAGTTCATTTTGGTCATGGTACTAGGAAATGGAATCCTAGAATGGCACCTTACATCTCTGCAAAGCGTAAAGGTATTCATATTACAAATCTTACTAGAACTGCTCGTTTTTTATCAGAAGCTTGTGATTTAGTTTTTGATGCAGCAAGTAGGGGAAAACAATTCTTAATAGTTGGTACCAAAAATAAAGCAGTTGATTCAGTAGCATCGGCTGCAATAAGGGCTCGGTGTCATTATGTTAATAAAAAATGGCTCGGTGGTATGTCAACGAATTGGTCCACTACAGAAACGAGACTTCATAAGTTCAGGGATTTGAGAGCGGAACAAAAGACGGGAAGACTCAACCACCTTCCGAAACGAGATGCAGCAATGTTGAAGAGACAATTATATCACTTGCAAACATATCTGGGTGGGATCAAATATATGACGGGGTTGCCTGATATTGTAATCATCGTTGATCAGCAAGAAGAATATACGGCTCTTCGAGAATGTGTAACTTTGGGAATTCCAACGATTTGTTTAATTGATACAAATTGTGACCCGGATCTCGCAGATATTTCGATTCCAGCCAATGATGATGCTATAGCTTCAATCCGATTAATTCTTAACAAATTAGTATTCGCAATTTGTGAGGGCCGTTCTAGCTATATAACAAATCGTTGATTAATAATAAGATAAGTCAATTACTTCGGGAACTCCATAGATTTATTGATATTGAATCGGTTACTATTTCTGAATATCAAAAAAGAGATAAAAATAACTGGGGATATTATGTGATTACTTGGTATCCGAACTGAAATATATGATTCAAGTAGACGAGTTGAGAAAGAGATAGTGGAATCAAAATAATTCCTTTTTAAGTTCTATTTCTGTCAGAGGGCAATATGAATGTTCTACCATGTTCCATCAACACGCTAAAAGGCTTATACGATATATCCAGCGTGGAAGTAGGCCAACATTTCTATTGGCAAATAGGCGGTTTCCAAGTCCATGCCCAAGTACTTATTACTTCGTGGGTCGTAATTGCCATCTTATTAGGTTCAGCGACTATAGCTGTTCGGAATCCACAAACCATTCCGACCGACAGTCAGAATTTCTTCGAATATGTCCTTGAATTCATTCGAGACTTGAGCAAAACCCAGATTGGAGAAGAATATGGTCCTTGGGTTCCCTTTATTGGAACTATGTTCCTATTTATTTTTGTTTCTAACTGGTCAGGGGCTCTTTTACCTCGGAAAATCATACAGTTACCTCACGGGGAGTTAGCCGCACCCACAAATGATATAAATACTACTGTTGCTTTAGCTTTACCTACGTCCGTGGCATATTTCTATGCGGGTCTTACCAAAAAAGGATTGGGTTATTTCGGTAAATACATTCAACCAACTCCAATACTTTTACCAATTAACATCCTAGAAGATTTCACAAAACCCTTATCACTTAGTTTTCGACTTTTCGGGAATATATTGGCTGATGAATTAGTAGTTGTTGTTCTTGTTTCTTTAGTACCTTCAGTGGTTCCTATACCTGTCATGTTCCTTGGATTATTTACAAGTGGTATTCAAGCTCTTATTTTTGCAACTTTAGCCGCGGCTTATATAGGTGAATCCATGGAGGGTCATCATTGACTAGCTTTCAAAAGAGTCTTAGTCTTTTTTTAGCCTAAATGTATGGGCGACTCAAGATAAGCATAAGCTATTTTGGGAACATAATATATACAAATATGGTAGATACAATCTAGAGTAGTAGCAAAAAAGATTCCGATATGATTGATATTCAGGAATTGTAAAAAAAAGAGATCTAAAAGATCTTTTTCCTAAGATTCCCGGCCCATTTATGTCATACCCCCAATGAATATTCTATTTCGATTTGTTCATTCAATTACGATATTACGATTCCTGCTTTGAATAAAAATTGTTATGCTATTTGGTTCCGATGTGCGATTAAACAAAAAAACGATGTTCTATATTCTATAGAACGATTGCCATTTCATTTGAGTTAATTCAACGATTGAAAGAAATTCTAATTAATTGCATGCAATTAGATCAATCAAATTCTGATATTGTATTGATATGTAATGATTTAGGCTAATGAATCCGTCTATTTGGATTCATGCGGGATAATGATAAAGAAAAGGCAAAGAATAATTTACAGATGAGAAAAAAATAGGTTAGGAGGTCGAATTAGGCATATATAATGGCTATAAGCCAACTCTTGTGTATGTTTCAAAGGGGGATTCTCGAATCCGGATGTAATGTATATAAGATGGGAATAGTTGGTTTACGCTATGTAAGAAACATATGTATATGTGATATTATATATTGACTAGTTATATTATGAAGCATTCATAGATCTTATTTCCTTTACGATCCCACTGTGAATTTAGATGAGAATCCCAATAGAAAAGTCCTCCCATTTCATCTGTTTATTCATTCATCACAGACGAAATGGAAGGACTAGAGCCGTAGGGATTGATAAAGACTCCATGGGTGGGAACTAAAAACGAGATATAGAAGTCGTTCTGATGATTCAATAATATCATTACTTCAATTCAAAGTTCTTAGTTACTTCAATTGGATATATCTTAGGTAAGTAATAATTCATTGGTTGATTGTATCATTAACCATTTCTTTATTTTGGTGCGAGGAGCTTACCATGAATCCACTGATTTCTGCCGCTTCCGTTATTGCTGCTGGATTGGCCGTAGGGCTTGCTTCTATTGGACCCGGAGTTGGTCAAGGTACTGCTGCGGGACAAGCCGTAGAGGGTATCGCGAGACAACCAGAGGCAGAGGGTAAAATACGAGGTACTTTGTTGCTTAGTCTGGCTTTTATGGAAGCTTTAACAATTTATGGGCTGGTCGTGGCATTAGCACTTTTATTTGCGAATCCTTTTGTTTAATCCTAGAAATTTGACAGTTTTTTCTTATTTTATTGCCTTGAATTTGCCACTTATTTTTTTGAATTATATCAAGATTTCACTCCTACAATCACTTATTCGTTGAGACAATATCCCGCGGGAAGGACTGATTTGAGGATGAGGAATTAGCAGACCCACTCGCTTTCTTTCTTCCCGTTCTTACTCCAATTGAAACCTTTTTGGTTTTTAGAAAGCGTTGCAACAAACGAGGTATTTCACAATTGACATGAGATCTGGACCTAATTCGAATAAGTATTTTTCTTAGTGGGAACTTCAATTACAATAAATAATAAAACAATTGAAAACTAGAATAATGAAATCTATTTAGAAATCAATAAAAAAAAAAGGGATGAAGTGATACAAAATGAACTCTGTTTGATTTTGTTAGTCCTATCTATAAGAGGAGATCATATGAAAACTGTAACCGATTCTTTCGTTTCCTTGGGTCACTGGCCATCCGCCGGGAGTTTCGGGTTTAATACCGATATTTTAGCAACAAATCCAATAAATCTAAGTGTAGTACTTGGTGTATTGATCTTTTTTGGAAAGGGAGTGTGTGCGAGTTGTTTATTTCAAGAATAGGCTGGATCTAACCAGCTGCATTTTCTTTTTTTCTTTATAACTATAACTAGGAAAGAAGGGTGCACGATCTCGCGAATTACTTCTGAATAAGTTAAGAAATCATATGGACGAACCATAGCATTTCGTGACTCATTGGTAAATCCACTTTGATTCTCTATCAACCAATAATGTGGGACTATTAACATGGTTAAAA
>NW_028238408.1:22500-26295 GCF_041429995.1 Eschscholzia californica
AACTTAGCTGATCTTATCAATTGTTAGAGTCTTTTTTTATCGAAAAAATCATGAATGTTTTTAGGACAGTAGTAAAGATCTCATCGAAAACTTACAGCAGCTTGCCAAACAAGGGCTAAGAGAAGAAAGAGCACAGGTATGACCGGCATAACATCTACGATTGGATTGAAAAAAGCGTAAGCCTCAGGCAATTTGGCGAAGAAAAAACTACTCGAATGAAGGGCAGAATTAAGACAGATACAGATCAAACTAAAGATATTCAGCATAACAAACATTTCCTTCTTGGAGATAATTGCATTTTGATTGAGTTATTGATAGAAGGGAAAAAATGAAGAAAGTAAGGTAGACCAAAATTCTTCTTTTTCTTTTACTTACCCAATCAAAAATCCTTCAGTTCTCAAACGAGAATAGAAGGAGTCATACTTTCATACAATATCTTAATTGAATTATATGTAATGATCAATAAATTCAGTTGAATTTCTACAACTACACGGGTCAAATCCTAGCAACAATCTAACCTATTCCATAGATATTTGGGTGGGAATTGACGAATAAACAATACCGATATTAGTGTTTATTAGTGTCAAATAGAAATATAAATGGGGCGTGGCCAAGTGGTAAGGCAACGGGTTTTGGTCCCGCGACTCGGAGGTTCGAATCCTTCCGTCCCAGAGCAGTCCGATTCTATCAGAATAAAGATTTTTCTCTTTAACAATCGTCTCTTTAGTTTAAGAATGTAATGTTGAATATGAATATAATGTGATCCTTGTTTCTGATTTCTATTGATTCTTTTCTGAATCATATCTTTCCTTTTTTCTCACAAACCAATCCAGCGTAAATGACATGCAGATGGAACTAAATCCATTTGTGAGCCGACTAGGCTGAGAAATAGATTAATATTAATGGTTGAATTCAAAATCAAAAATAGGATGAGCCGTTCAGCGTCTACCCGTCTCGCTCATATTCATAATTACTTAGAAAAACTTTATGGCCTATATCTACTGAAATTATCAATGACGCATTTTTTATGGAAATGCAAAAGAAAATCTTAGATATTCCCTATATCTAAAGTAAATAGGGTAGTCCAATTACTAATTCTCTATGGATCCGGAATTCTAAACATTCTAAATAAGAGGGAGTTTTTGGTACTGATGGAATTTCAATTCCAGGACTGGGATTAAGAGTAAGAAGGCTTCTAAGACTGGGTTGGCCTAAAAAAAAATAGCAACAACGGATTGATCTGGACTCGTTTATCTTTGTCTGTCTGCCGGATCTCATTAACAAAAAAAGTTCAATATGTAACAGGTGTATTTTCTTTGAACCTAATTTTTGTATTTAGTAGCTGGTTCTAATGATTAATTGTAAATCAATGAAAAGATTCTTGACCTTGAAGTCAAAAACAAAAATATATAGAAAATTAACCAATGCCGATAGTATATGTATTGTATACATTGTTATTGTTCTATGTCAGTGACATTTCGATTTTGATGAAAAAGATCTGTGATCCCGCGACTCCCTCCAGTGACAATTGTTCGGTTTATCTGATGAATATGGAAAGATCGTATTCTTCCGATTTTTATTTTCTCAATCAGATTAAAAACTAACGCCCTAAACCTTACCTTACACGAGTATTTTCTATCTCTATCTCACCCCTCCCTACAAAAAAAAAGAAATCAATTGGATTTGTTTCTCAATTTATCTATCTAGTTCTAGTTTGAATCATTGATGATTCAATTGAAAAAGAAACATATATTTCTTTTATGATGATCAAATTTTGCTCTCTTTACTTTAATCAATGAGATATCTGATAAACATTTTTATCGACTCGTTATGATATGATTGTGATAACCTTTTGATTGATTTCGAAATCCAATTTGATCTTTACTGGAAAACTTTATTCAAAAAATAATAAAAAATAATAATGATATCGAAGTAGGAAATTGGTTAAATTAAACCCTTTTAATGATTCTTTATGAGCCCTTGGTACTCGAAGAAGTGTGAGGTTGATTAATTTATTCTATCGATTAACTTACGGCCTTTCCAGTTCATTGGACTAGTTTATTTGGGTTAATACTTAATATTATATTAATTTATTCATTTTGTTGCGGGATTGGGAATCTAATTAAAGACCCTTCTTTTGTTTTCTTTAATTGATCGTCTTGAACAATCTGTTGAAGATGCAGATTAAAGAAGAACTTGTTTATTCGTGTTCTTTGATAAATGAATTTTTTCATTCATACAATAAAATAGGCGGTTAATTAAAGTGAATCCTTGCTGAGACTTCTCCAGATAAATAATTACCTTTCTATATAGAAAAACAAAGTATAAAGTGTAGATTACTATGTACCAATTGAGCCAATGACTATTCATGATTCCATATTGAATCAATTCCATACCGGTTCCAAACTAGAGGAATGTTATGGTAAAACTTCGTTTAAAACGATGTGGTAGAAAGCAACGTGCGACTTGAAGGACATGATCGGCTGTGGATTCTTACACCCACCATTTTATATAGAAATGAAGGTGCTCTTGGCTCGACATAGTTTGTTCTGTTCCACTAGAACAACCCCTATTTTGTTGGGTTGTAAATAGTACATGATGGAGCTCGAGCAGAAAGTATTGATTCATTTCTCAAGGGCAAGGATCTAGGGTTAGTGTCAATTAATAAGTTGGAACAACTTCGTAAATATATCTTCGAATTAGAAATAGAAAGGACCCAATTCGAACAAAAGTTTCAAATAAACAAAGGAAATTTTCTTGGAATTGAGAAAACTATTTCGATCAAAACAAAAGTGTATCGCACGGGAATCAATCGTTCATATGATTCTTCGCTAGAAAGAAATCACAAAAGGTACTTGTTGCTGCCATTTTGAAACGATTAAAGATCACCGAAGTAATGTCTAAACCCAATGATTCAAAGCAAAGATAAAAGATCCCGGAACAAGAAAACACCATTTTCAATTGTCTTACTACAATAATTGGGTCAGAATGAGGAATAAAAAATGGATTCTAAATGAGACCAAGAAAGGGGGTTAGAGACAGCTCAATAAAGAAAATTCCTAGGCCTAAGGATTTTCCTTTGAGCTCTTTGATAATTATAGAACTTGAGTTATGAGTACGAATGATTTTTTTCTTTTTCGGGAAGGAAGAAAAAAAACGAATGAAATCATAGTTTAATGAATTTGAGGATTTTATTGATCTATTTGACATTATATACACAAATTCGAATCATTCTTTCTCGAGCCGTACGAGGAGAAAACCTCCTATACGTTTCTAGGGGGGGCATTGTTCATCTACATCTATCCCAATGAGCCATCTATCGAATCGTTGCAATTGATGTTCGATCCCGAAGAGAAGGAAGAGATCTTCGTAAAGTGGGTTTTTACGATCCGATAAAGAATCAAACTTATTCAAATGTTCCCGCTATTCTATATTTCCTTGAAAAAGGTGCTCAACCCACAGGAACCGTTTATGATATTTCAAAGAGGGCAGAGGTATTTAAAGAACTTCGCGTTAATCAAACGAACTAAAATTAATGAAAAAAGAAAAAGAAAGAGGGGGTCGCCCATATGCTAACTTTGTTGAATTTTTTTTTTTTCATTATTCACTCTTTTTCTTGCTCTATTTATACCTATTTACTATATGTATCGCTCTCATATAATTATAATCCGATATTCTAGAAATAACGATAAAAATACCTTTTCGTGATATGAGACGGATAGAAAAAGGATTGAGTCAATAGATGAAATAAAATAATAGGATCCAAAAAATTATGGGATTATTCTCAATCGGATG
>NW_028238409.1:0-2500 GCF_041429995.1 Eschscholzia californica
GGGGCAAATACGTGGGACTCAACTCGTTGCCTCCGCGGAAGGTATGCAGCACAGGAACCGTATATTGGCCCGGCACTCGAAGGTGTCGGGAGCCGACTGAACAGGGACGAGAGCCGAAGGTTCCCATGCGAACAGCAGGAAGCCCAACAGCACACTCGAACCAAACACCACTCACACGCCAACACGTCGTCGGACAGTCAACCGCCCGCGTCGCTCAAATGCGCTCCGCTCGCCCCGAAAGGCTGCAGAGGCGCAAGAGACCAACGCGGGACAGTCCCGGCCGACACGCTGTGCGTGAAAAATCCATCCAACTAGGTCGCGCCAAAGCTGCGCACGTCGCTTCTCGGGAGCTGCCCCTTCAGCTCCCACGACGTGCGCTTCGCCATCATGCTGCACCAAGGAAGCTTCCGAGGTGCAGCACTTTCGCATCTTTGGGGCCGGCTAGGGACTCTTGTGCCTAATGAGCTTCCCCAGCAGCTCGGACACCTTCGGGGATGCTTCCCAAGTGTCCGGCATAGGATGGGGACTTTTCGATTTTTGGCCCGTGGTGCCCCCCGGGCCCCCCCAGCAGCCCGGACACCTTCGGGGATGCTTCCCCAAGTGTCCGGCATAGGCTGGGGAGTTTTTGATTTTTTGCCCGTGGTGCCCCCCCGGGCCCCCCCAGCCGCCTCTTCGATTTCCCACGTCGGGGATGAGTTGGGCAACTCTTGGAAGCTTCCCATCCACCCCCGTGCCGAGCTTTGCCCTTGGGATGCCTTATGTTGCATCCCAAGGGCCAAGGCACCTGCCAGCCCAAGGGCTGTGCACGGCCTGGGGAGGGAGCTCACCCCTCCCCTATATAGTGCAAAGTTATTGTTTTCCCTATTTTCACAAGGAAACATCAAATTTTTAACCAAGCATACTCGGCCTTTGCTCCTTCGTTACTCGTCCAAATCCAACAAACTTGCATTCGTTGGAAAGGTCTTTTCACAAGGATTCTTTTGATATATAATAATAGCGATTCCGATAAATATTTATTTTTTTATGAATTTTTAAGTGAATAAACAATTAAAAATTCAAAAAAAATAGAAAAAAAATATTTTTTTCCCGATTCTTTCTCCAATATTCCTGATAAATACCCACACACCCACATATGGAGAATGGTCGAAAATGCTCGAGTGGATATCGAGATGTCCGACGAAGCACCACTTGGAAGGGCCGAGGCACGGGACGCCCGAGCTGTTGCTCGGGCCGGCACGGGACGCGCATGGGACAGCCCGGGACGGCATGGGACGCCCTCGCTACAGCTCGGGACGGCCAGGTACGCCCGAGACTTGGCTCGGGACGGCCTGGGACGCCCTCGCCATAGCTCGGGACGGCCTGGGACGCCAGAGACTAGGCTCGGGACGGCCTCGGCACAGCTCGGGACGGCCTGGGACGCCCTTGCCACAGCTCGGGACGGCCTGGGACGCCCTTGCCACAGCTCGGGACGGCCTGGGACGCCCGAGACTTTGCTCGGGACGGCCTGGGACGGCCTCGGCACAGCTCGGGACGGCCTGGGACGCCCGAGACTTTGCTCGGGACGGCCTGGGACGCCCGAGACTTGGCTCGGGACGGCCTGGGACGCCCTCGCTACAGCTCGGGACGCCCTGGGACGGCCTCGACACAGCTCGGGACGCCCTGGGACGTCCGAGACTTTGCTCGGGCCGGCCTGGGACGCCCGAGACTTGGCTCGGGACGGCCTGGGACGCCCGAGACTTGGCTCGGGACGGCCTGGGACGCCCGAGACTTGGCTCGGGACGGCCTGGGACGCGCTCGGCACAGCTCGGGACAGGCCGGGACGCCCGAGCCGAGCTTCGGGTCGCACGAAATCTCTTCGTATTCCGACATATTAGAAGCTTCCCATCATGTAGTAGGCCGAGCTTTGCCCTTTGGATGCCCTATGGTGCTTGGCGAGCACTAGGGAACGTGCCAGCACAAGTGCTGTGCACGCTCTGGGGAAGGAGCTCAACCCTCCCCCTTATAGTGCAAAGTTATTGTTTTTCCTATTTTCACAAGGAAACATCAATTTTTTAACCAAGCATACTGGGCCTTTACTCCTTCGTTACTCGTCGGAATCCAGCAAACTTATACTCGTCGGAAAGGTCTTTTCGCAAGGATTTTTTTGATATATTATAATAGCGATTCCGATAAATATTTATTTTTCTATGAATTTTTAAGTGAATAAACACCGGAAAATTCATAAAAAATAGAAAAAAAAATATTTTCCTCCGTTTCTTTTCTCCAATAATTCATAAATAATACCTCAATAGTATTAATGAAGAGAGAGTCGAAGTGGCCCGGGTGGATTTCGAAATGTCCCACGACCCCATAGAATGCACGGGCCAGCCGAGCCAAAAGAATGGGACGCGCACGGGACAGCATTGGTCAGGCTCGGGACGGCACGGGACAGCACGGGACGCGCATGGGACAGCACGGGACGCGAATGGGACGGCCTTGCTAAGGCTCGGGACGGCATGGG
>NW_028238409.1:32500-35000 GCF_041429995.1 Eschscholzia californica
ATTTATTTTTTTATGAATTTTTAAGTGAATAAACAATTAAAAATTCAAAAAAAATAGAAAAAAAATATTTTTTTCCCGATTCTTTCTCCAATATTCCTGATAAATACCCACACACCCACATATGGAGAATGGTCGAAAATGCTCGAGTGGATATCGAGATGTCCGACGAAGCACCACTTGGAAGGGCCGAGGCACGGGACGCCCGAGCTGTTGCTCGGGCCGGCACGGGACGCGCATGGGACAGCCCGGGACGGCATGGGACGCCCTCGCTACAGCTCGGGACGGCCAGGTACGCCCGAGACTTGGCTCGGGACGGCCTGGGACGCCCTCGCCATAGCTCGGGACGGCCTGGGACGCCAGAGACTAGGCTCGGGACGGCCTCGGCACAGCTCGGGACGGCCTGGGACGCCCTTGCCACAGCTCGGGACGGCCTGGGACGCCCTTGCCACAGCTCGGGACGGCCTGGGACGCCCGAGACTTTGCTCGGGACGGCCTGGGACGGCCTCGGCACAGCTCGGGACGGCCTGGGACGCCCGAGACTTTGCTCGGGACGGCCTGGGACGCCCGAGACTTGGCTCGGGACGGCCTGGGACGCCCTCGCTACAGCTCGGGACGCCCTGGGACGGCCTCGACACAGCTCGGGACGCCCTGGGACGTCCGAGACTTTGCTCGGGCCGGCCTGGGACGCCCGAGACTTGGCTCGGGACGGCCTGGGACGCCCGAGACTTGGCTCGGGACGGCCTGGGACGCCCGAGACTTGGCTCGGGACGGCCTGGGACGCGCTCGGCACAGCTCGGGACAGGCCGGGACGCCCGAGCCGAGCTTCGGGTCGCACGAAATCTCTTCGTATTCCGACATATTAGAAGCTTCCCATCATGTAGTAGGCCGAGCTTTGCCCTTTGGATGCCCTATGGTGCTTGGCGAGCACTAGGGAACGTGCCAGCACAAGTGCTGTGCACGCTCTGGGGAAGGAGCTCAACCCTCCCCCTTATAGTGCAAAGTTATTGTTTTTCCTATTTTCACAAGGAAACATCAATTTTTTAACCAAGCATACTGGGCCTTTACTCCTTCGTTACTCGTCGGAATCCAGCAAACTTATACTCGTCGGAAAGGTCTTTTCGCAAGGATTTTTTTGATATATTATAATAGCGATTCCGATAAATATTTATTTTTCTATGAATTTTTAAGTGAATAAACACCGGAAAATTCATAAAAAATAGAAAAAAAAATATTTTCCTCCGTTTCTTTTCTCCAATAATTCATAAATAATACCTCAATAGTATTAATGAAGAGAGAGTCGAAGTGGCCCGGGTGGATTTCGAAATGTCCCACGACCCCATAGAATGCACGGGCCAGCCGAGCCAAAAGAATGGGACGCGCACGGGACAGCATTGGTCAGGCTCGGGACGGCACGGGACAGCACGGGACGCGCATGGGACAGCACGGGACGCGAATGGGACGGCCTTGCTAAGGCTCGGGACGGCATGGGACAGCTCGGGACGCGCATGGGACGGCACGGGACGCGCATGGGACGGCCTTGGTGAGGCACGGGACGGCCTTGGTCAGGCTCGGGACGCGCATGGGACGGCACGGGACGGCCTTTGTGAGGCTCGGACGGCACGGGACGCGCATGGGACGGCCTTGGCGAGGCTCGGGACGGCATGGGACAGCACGGGACGGCCTCGGCACAGCTCGGACGGCACGGGACGCGCATGGGACGGCCTCGGCACAGCTCGGACGGCACGGGACGGCCTTGGCGAGGCTCGGGACGGCAAGGGACGGCCTCGGCACAGCTCGGGACGGCACGAGACGCGCATGGGACGGCCTTGGTGAGGCTCGGACGGCACGGGACGCGCATGGGACATCATGGGACGCACATGGGACACCTTATGGGGATCATCAAGGCGTCTTGCACGGGACATTCTTTCCCACGAAGGGCATTTACATGGGACATCTTAGGAGTCGAGAGCCGGCACATGGGACAACGTAGTTCACACGCACGGAACACTTTACTTTCGTTTGGAACGTCGTGGGATCTTTATGTTCCCATTAGCACCGAACCTTTAACATGCTAGGAAGCTATGTTCGATCTTCTCGAAGTGTCGATGGAACTTCGATGGATACACATCCGATCCGATGTTATGATGATGTACTTTCTCCGAGATCGATGTTGGGGCCGTATTCCGATGTCATGATGATGTACTTTCTCCGAGATCGATGTGACGGCCTTGGTAAGGCATAGTTCGGCCTTGGTAAGGCATGGGTCGGCCTTGCTAAGGCATGGGATGGCCTTCGTAAGGCATGGGACGGTCTTGTAAGGCACGGGACGCGCATGGGACGGCCTTGTAAGGCATGGGACGACCTTCGTAAGGCGTGGGTCGGCCTTGTAAGGCTCGGGACGCCATGGGACGGCACGAGACGCGCATGGGACGGCCTTGGTGAGGCTCGGACGGCACGGGACGCGCATGCGACGGCCTTGTAAGGCTCAGGACGGCACGGG
>NW_028238409.1:42500-45000 GCF_041429995.1 Eschscholzia californica
TAGGATGGGGACTTTTCGATTTTTGGCCCGTGGTGCCCCCCGGGCCCCCCCAGCAGCCCGGACACCTTCGGGGATGCTTCCCCAAGTGTCCGGCATAGGCTGGGGAGTTTTTGATTTTTTGCCCGTGGTGCCCCCCCGGGGCCCCCCCAGCCGCCTCTTCGATTTCCCACGTCGGGGATGAGTTGGGCAACTCTTGGAAGCTTCCCATCCACCCCCGTGCCGAGCTTTGCCCTTGGGATGCCTTATGTTGCATCCCAAGGGCCAAGGCACCTGCCAGCCCAAGGGCTGTGCACGGCCTGGGGAGGGAGCTCACCCCTCCCCTATATAGTGCAAAGTTATTGTTTTCCCTATTTTCACAAGGAAACATCAAATTTTTAACCAAGCATACTCGGCCTTTGCTCCTTCGTTACTCGTCCAAATCCAACAAACTTGCATTCGTTGGAAAGGTCTTTTCACAAGGATTCTTTTGATATATAATAATAGCGATTCCGATAAATATTTATTTTTTTATGAATTTTTAAGTGAATAAACAATTAAAAATTCAAAAAAAATAGAAAAAAAATATTTTTTTCCCGATTCTTTCTCCAATATTCCTGATAAATACCCACACACCCACATATGGAGAATGGTCGAAAATGCTCGAGTGGATATCGAGATGTCCGACGAAGCACCACTTGGAAGGGCCGAGGCACGGGACGCCCGAGCTGTTGCTCGGGCCGGCACGGGACGCGCATGGGACAGCCCGGGACGGCATGGGACGCCCTCGCTACAGCTCGGGACGGCCAGGTACGCCCGAGACTTGGCTCGGGA
This sequence comes from Eschscholzia californica, assembly GCF_041429995.1. Classification (NCBI taxonomy): domain Eukaryota; kingdom Viridiplantae; phylum Streptophyta; class Magnoliopsida; order Ranunculales; family Papaveraceae; genus Eschscholzia; species Eschscholzia californica. Next base: position 43,311 of record NW_028238409.1, read on the forward strand.
CGGCCTGGGACGCCCTCGCCATAGCTCGGGACGGCCTGGGACGCCAGAGACTAGGCTCGGGACGGCCTCGGCACAGCTCGGGACGGCCTGGGACGCCCTTGCCACAGCTCGGGACGGCCTGGGACGCCCTTGCCACAGCTCGGGACGGCCTGGGACGCCCGAGACTTTGCTCGGGACGGCCTGGGACGGCCTCGGCACAGCTCGGGACGGCCTGGGACGCCCGAGACTTTGCTCGGGACGGCCTGGGACGCCCGAGACTTGGCTCGGGACGGCCTGGGACGCCCTCGCTACAGCTCGGGACGCCCTGGGACGGCCTCGACACAGCTCGGGACGCCCTGGGACGTCCGAGACTTTGCTCGGGCCGGCCTGGGACGCCCGAGACTTGGCTCGGGACGGCCTGGGACGCCCGAGACTTGGCTCGGGACGGCCTGGGACGCCCGAGACTTGGCTCGGGACGGCCTGGGACGCGCTCGGCACAGCTCGGGACAGGCCGGGACGCCCGAGCCGAGCTTCGGGTCGCACGAAATCTCTTCGTATTCCGACATATTAGAAGCTTCCCATCATGTAGTAGGCCGAGCTTTGCCCTTTGGATGCCCTATGGTGCTTGGCGAGCACTAGGGAACGTGCCAGCACAAGTGCTGTGCACGCTCTGGGGAAGGAGCTCAACCCTCCCCCTTATAGTGCAAAGTTATTGTTTTTCCTATTTTCACAAGGAAACATCAATTTTTTAACCAAGCATACTGGGCCTTTACTCCTTCGTTACTCGTCGGAATCCAGCAAACTTATACTCGTCGGAAAGGTCTTTTCGCAAGGATTTTTTTGATATATTATAATAGCGATTCCGATAAATATTTATTTTTCTATGAATTTTTAAGTGAATAAACACCGGAAAATTCATAAAAAATAGAAAAAAAAATATTTTCCTCCGTTTCTTTTCTCCAATAATTCATAAATAATACCTCAATAGTATTAATGAAGAGAGAGTCGAAGTGGCCCGGGTGGATTTCGAAATGTCCCACGACCCCATAGAATGCACGGGCCAGCCGAGCCAAAAGAATGGGACGCGCACGGGACAGCATTGGTCAGGCTCGGGACGGCACGGGACAGCACGGGACGCGCATGGGACAGCACGGGACGCGAATGGGACGGCCTTGCTAAGGCTCGGGACGGCATGGGACAGCTCGGGACGCGCATGGGACGGCACGGGACGCGCATGGGACGGCCTTGGTGAGGCACGGGACGGCCTTGGTCAGGCTCGGGACGCGCATGGGACGGCACGGGACGGCCTTTGTGAGGCTCGGACGGCACGGGACGCGCATGGGACGGCCTTGGCGAGGCTCGGGACGGCATGGGACAGCACGGGACGGCCTCGGCACAGCTCGGACGGCACGGGACGCGCATGGGACGGCCTCGGCACAGCTCGGACGGCACGGGACGGCCTTGGCGAGGCTCGGGACGGCAAGGGACGGCCTCGGCACAGCTCGGGACGGCACGAGACGCGCATGGGACGGCCTTGGTGAGGCTCGGACGGCACGGGACGCGCATGGGACATCATGGGACGCACATGGGACACCTTATGGGGATCATCAAGGCGTCTTGCACGGGACATTCTTTCCCACGAAGGGCATTTACATGGGACATCTTAGGAGTCGAGAGCCGGCACATGGGACAACGTAGTTCACACGCACGG
>NW_028238409.1:85000-100000 GCF_041429995.1 Eschscholzia californica
TAGCACACCAATGGTGGTTGGATAATAAGAAGACCTTCTTCTTGCTTGACTAGATAGATAGTTAATGGGAATTAGCTCACTTTCTCCTCTCTACTTGATGTGGTAGAGTAAGAAAGCTTAGAGAGAAATTCCACACCTTATTCTCTGCCCTAAGAGTGTTTATATAGAACCCTAATAAGAATCCACCTCCTTTTAGGTTTCCCAAAACACCCTTTAGAATAAGATTTAGGGAAATAGTCGAAAATAGCAACTATTGGTATTTTCTCAATTCCCTAAGGAGATGACGTCCAAACCCAGCCAAAATTGGCAGATTTAATGTTCATAACATAAGGAAACGTCCCTCCAAAAATCAGCCCAATCCGAGCCCTAAAAGTGCCCGAATCGGCCTAGGCCCAAAAACCCTGCTTTTGGCCTTTTTGTACTATCTTTGCCTAATTCCTTTTTAGGCCTATGAGATATGTTTATGGGACACTCCCATGATTATATCTCACTCCCACTAGTCATATCCTAGATCAATTTGTCACTCTTATGTGTAACCCGTTGTAGGATCCGATCGAAGTTAGCCGCGAATTACTTCGTAATTCGACGATCGTAGTTGGTCTCTAGCTACAACTCTACGATCCCTAAATCAATCGGACTTGATGATCTTCCACATCAATTGTCCTATCCGACAAATTGTTCGCATTGTCACCTTGGTCGAAGGACATCTCCTTCAACTCCTTCAGACTCCCACTTGGACTTAGAACAAGTGCAATGCCTCGATTCCCGTGTCAATTTAGTATCCCATCTGATACGTCACGTCATTCAGACTTTCTTGATATCCGAGTACAACTGTAAAAGACAAACGATTAACTTTTAATCCGTTTGAGCGCGGCCACGCATTTTCAGTTGCTACTCATCAAGTGGCCTTGAGACACTTTGTACCTAATGTGATTAGGGTGACACAATCCATTCTTGCGCTCCCACTTAACTTCATGTCTATCCTGTCCTTCCCAGTGTCCGCCTTTATAACCTCCTTTTACGGCGCGGCGTTTAACGGAACCAAAGTCGGGCATTCCTTACATAAGATGAGTGGAGCACTCATGTTTTGAGGAATCTCTCCAATTGTCTTTATGAGAAGTATTGACGTTCATCACGAGTGATGTACTTCTCATTTGAGGGTTATCCAGTGTATAAACCTTTTACACACCCACGTAGTCGAATAGAATATACTATTCCTATAGCCCATGAAACTGCGCTATCCCATCGACTCCCGTGCTAGTCTTCGTGAGTCATTGTTGTCCATGCAATGACCTGGACCAGGGATTCGATAATAAATATTCCAAGTTCACTTAATAGGGTTTCATTCATCAGATCACGTATCTGACAAACCTATTCGGAATGTTTTATCATCAATGGACTGTCGTTTAAATACTAAACCAAATTTAGACGACTTGTGAAATAACTCTATTATTTCTGATAACGAGAGTTGTAAATCTGAGCCTCTTCCGTAAAACTCTTTTTACCCACTCAGTTTTACTCGTCGAGGTTTAAAATTATACCTCATGCCTTAGACTGTGTATGAATCTCATACTATGTCTTAGGTGACAGTTCAGTTTGACTACCGTGGTAGTCGGTTTTAAACTTTGCTAATTATCAATTAATTTGAAGACGGTTATCTTCAACCTTGATAATTTCTAATAACTTTTACTAGAGTTAAGGCTTTTAATTCTTTATGTAGTATTTGCAACAGTTCCCGGCTTAAACACTTTTAGCCTACTTTCCTTCCATGTCTGAAAGTTTGCTACGATGACATGTTCAATTTTGTACTACTTCATCCTTTAGCCTTCTAGGATGTACTAAGTAGTGTTTCGGTTTTCCAATCCGAATTCGGATGTTTAAATGCTAATCATGTCCAACATGATTGACTTTATGTTTTCGAACATAAATGTCTCTCTCATGCGTGCTAGCTCATCGGTGTCTTTTCAGACTCCGATTTTTGCAACGCCCTCTGTCATGAGTTTTTGGGTCGAAATTCTTTTAGACTTTCCGAGTCTTAGATTTTCTGTTTCGGATCTCAAGCATCTCAGCGTACTGAGTCTCTCTAATCCTATCATCCTTTTGATCTATGCTTATAGATCTTTAGATGCCCAAAATGGCATTTTATCCTTTTGTGTGTGGTCCTTTATTGAGTCAGTTCGTTACTGTTATACAACACCTTATGTCGTACTCAATCTTTTGTATGTACTCTGCATACGGACCCGGAAGGTTTGTTTACTCCCACTTACCTTCTTGAAATTTCGTGATTCAAGATTTTCTTCATTCCTCAGGAATCAAACTTCTTTGATTGCCTTTTGAATCGAAGATTCTAACTCTTGCGTGCTTTTAATCCGTCGATAGATTTCTTAAGCATGCTTGTGGACATAACTTGATTGGAAGAATCTTTATTCTTCTTGTCTCGTTTCGGGAAACATGAATGTTTCCATCCTTCTCAGTTTTCTATTTTGGAAAACCAATTTAGGTCTTCTGTTGACTTAAATTATCAAGCTTCATGTCTTGACGAGATATGGATTCCACGATGATTTTGGCTTCTAGCCAAAATCTAGAGTCAGTTTCCGTTTCTGCGCAGGTCTTTTATCTCTTCAGAAAAAACCTTTATTTTCTGTGTCTTTGAGATTTGACCTTTTAGGGCTTTTGAACAACAATTTGGAATTTTCTCAACTACTTTGAGATATTCCTTTAGAGACACTTTCACTTGTTTTGAGAGTTCTCCGGCGAATGACATTCGCTTTTGTGCGGTGGGTTTGTAAGATTATATCTTTAACCTTTCCTTTTCCAAGGAGTCGCAGTTTGTTGCTCTTGGTCGAATTTAATCGACTTGTACAAGTTTCATGATTGTTCTTCATGACCCTCCATGATTTTTCTCATGATCGAATTAAATCGACTTGTACTTTTCTCCCACTTATTCTTGTAATAATTAGTGTTTTCTCCCAGACTACTAGGTGTGCTAATTATTAGAAGAATACTATCATGAGCAACAAACACTTTGTTCTCTTGATTGGTTATGGAAGAAGCCCAAATTTCTTTTAAAAAAGAAATTGCGTCAGATATTAGCTAGTTTTGTAATGCTTTTACAAATTTAGCTTTAGACGGAATTTTGGTAAGTGTGAAAACAATCGTTTATAGAATATGTCCCAAAATATTCGGAAGACTGGCTTAAACCCATCTTTGATCGAATTATGCATAGCAATGTTCGATTGCTCCCACTGAATCCACCATCCGTCGGATGTGTTCCATGGAGCAGAGTTGGGAAACTGTTTCTCAACTCCTTTGATGGTTATCAAGTGTTTGACTCAAGTTTTCACTATCTTGTCAAAGTGATTCTTTACTTCGGTTTGTACTTTGTTTGAACCTTTCAAACATTCTGACTTATACTTTATGATTTGTACGTTTCCATACTTCATGAAGTTGTCAGAGTACGTATTTGAAGTTTCTCTCGTTAGCTTCTGCAAGTAAACTTATAGGTCTGCATAACACCGTATGAGTCCTAATAGATTACTAGTCTTTATGCCTTTTGAAAAGGGTGACTTTGTCAATTAGTCCTTAAGACCCAATTTACAATGCTGAAGTTTAATGAGTTTGAATCTCTTGATTTTAGCCATTATCAATGTTAACCTTCAGTTAATTTTATCACTGGTTTAAAACATCAGACGTTTCTAGAAGAACAAAATAATCACTATTAAGTTCTAAGCTAGATCAGTGTCTAAAAGAAGACTTCGATCCCTTTCAGCATCCCTAGCATCACTGCTTCTGCTCCCTCTTGGATCTTTACTTCTTTTAGTCAAGTATGTGATTTCCTTGAGCTCCCACTGAGCCGCTCATCTGGTCTTAAATACCTGATGAAGGAATTTTACGATACTTGTTTTTAACTTTGTTAACAAGGATACGGAATCGGAATTCATAATTCCATTCCTTTTGTCCTCCAAGTGCTAAAGGTAGTTTCCTTTTAAATGGTCTAGCCATTGTTCAGAAACATTCACAGTAATGAGAAATACTCTTGACCATGTACTCGGTAGCTGCTTTTCTTTGATCAAATGTTTGTCTCACTTGACTGATCCTTTTGCCCTTTTGAATCTGTTTCTTAGATTCTTTGTACCAAATCTCAAGAACCTTTCTTAGACTGGATATTCCCGTATGTTCTGCTCAGTTTGTTTGTAACAACCTGAGTGACTCATCTAAGGTCTTATCTATCTTTGTTCAATCAATATTGAATTGGGTGATAGATGTATTCTGTTGTCTTCCGTTAGGATGACTTTCAGATTGCCTTGGAGGTCTCGTACCTCTCCATTTATGACTTCTGTGGGAAATTCTTCCTCAGTTTGTCTTAATGGTTATGCTAGCATTCATTATTCTTCCAAAGAGAATGTTATACGATTGCTTGCAAATGGCTTTTGACCTTCTCTTGTATGAGTCAACATTGGGATTGGGTATTCTAGTGACCTTCCTTTTGAATCTGAGAATTATTCTCGGATTCATTCTTCCATTCTAGGAAGTGGATCAACACCTCCCTTAGGTGTGATTCAATGTTGAAATCGTTTGTGTCATCTTAAAACTACATAAAGAAATGGCAAAGTTTTAAACTCGTTATCATTTTGAAAAACTTAGTTTTCCCACATTATTCAATAAAAATCGTCCCCGATTGAATAAGTGATTCCAAGACCCCAGTTCTTCGGAGTAAAGCGGACGAAGGCCCTACCCTTTGACTCCGTCGTTCCGGGTGAGTGAACTACTTCACTGATCATACCTTATGACTCTTGGTTGATAGATTTCATTAATGAATGACTAATCTATCCTTTTGCCTCGAGTATCCAAGACTCTCTTGCTGATCTCGTTGAGTAGAACCATTTAGACGTGTAGGCCTCTTCTATAGACCTACCCGCATTGTCCCAAGGTAGAGGAGGTACTCTGCGAAGGCCGACCCACCTTCCTCGAACAAGGGCGCAACGAGTGTCTTAATCTGGATAGGCGATTACTCAAGATTACTTTTGGGGACTTTTACGCTAGTCTGGCGTTTGTTATAGTGAACTATTTAGCCTAACTAACATCCACGACATAAAGCGTAAATAAGTAAGTAAATGCGCGCGAGAAAGTAAATCAAGCAGACATGGATCCTAGTATGGCCCCTAACCTAGAAGATCTAATCTCCTTTGGTTTTCTTCTTGTTTCGCCTTTTGGTTCGTCTAGATCTCCATCCTTGAACCTCCATTGATTTCTCCCACTCGCCTTTGGATTCCATCCTTGAGTTTTCTTCAATGGACTCATTGACCCTAAACTCTAATTACAAGACTCTAACGATTCGCAGATCGTATAAACTTGAAATTAAAATTAATTACAAAGCATGCACCCATCCGTGCTTAAAACAAGAATAAAGATATAAATCTATGGCCATACTAGTTTCCCGCATTCACATCACATGCAATCATATAATATATCAAGGCTAAGAATTATATATGCATGATTATCTTGGGAGATACTTTTGTTGACATCACATGTCACATTACGGACCTTAAGTCTAAATTCGAAGAATTCAACTAGTGGTGCGTTCCGGTTTTATCTTTTATGATTTCTAAAATCATCTTTAAGAAAAACTCCGTTTCGGGTTTTGAAAGCCCGGGTCAATTTCGGAAAAACATTGGTTCGATTCTTAATGATTTCATAAATCAATTTAAAGAGAAATCCGTTTTGGCCTTCTGGATGGCCCGGATTGATTTTGGAATTATTTGGTTGGAATCGGAAGAAATTTTGGCAAAAACTCCCACTCGAATGATGGTTCCTTTTTGTGGTCCGAAAAGCCTCGAAAAAGCCCGGGACAAGTCCTAGACAAGTCCCGGCCCAAGCCCAGAAAAGGGCTCGGACAAGGTCCGGACATAGCACGGCCCATAGGCCGGCATGTCCTGGCCGAAGCCTATCAAGGCCTGGTCTCGTCCTGGCCGGAGCCAGGACGCTAGTCCATGTACCAGACGCGTCCTAGACGTGTCTGATGCTGGACCGGACCAGCACTAGGTGTCTCGGACTAGTCCGAGACACCCAGAACCTCCCAGACGCGTCTCCAAGACGCGTCTGGTCGAGTGCTCTGGACGCGTCCTAGACGCGTCCAGGAAGCTCCCTCCGCAGCTGCTGGTCGCGTCTCCAAGACGCGTCCCAACAGCTGCTCTGGACGCGTCTTCAAGACGCGTCCAGAAGCTTCTGTCGCAGCTGCTGGTCGCGTCCTAGACGCGTCTCAGCAGCTGCTCTGGATGCGTCCAGAGGACGCATCCAGGAGCTCCCGGTCCGGCCAGGAAGCTTCCTGGCCGGACACTAGGGTTTTTCAAAACCCTAGTTTCCAAAAATTTTTTTTTTTTTTTTTTTTTTTTTTTTCTTTTGCAACTCTAAGTTGCTATTTTCCAAATTTAAAACTTTTCTTAAAATTTTGAAATCTTTTAGAACACTTCTAAAATTTTTACAAAACTTGTAGAAACTTTTAAAATTTCCAAATTTTGTTTTGAGAGTTTCCCAAAACTCAAAACACTTCTTTTTAGAACACTTCTAAAATTCCAAAAATCTTTGTTTTTCAAAAGTTTCCAAAACTTGAAAACAACTCTTAATCAAACCAATTTTGGATCAAAGTCTAGGTTTTTGAAAACTTTTTCAAAGAACAATTTTGAAATCTATTTGAAAAATTCTTGAATCCCATTCAAAATCAATCAATTTCTTATGTTTAAAACTCTTTTAAACATAACTATCAACTTAATCAAGCATGGATTAGTCCGAAATTCAATCTAATTGAGTTTTAAAACACTTTTAATCATCAATTTGATTCTTAATTTGAAATTCATTGAATCCCATTCAATATTATCAAATTGTGAGTTTAAATAGTTTTAAAACACTTTTAAAATATTTTTATAAACTCAATTTATCAAACTATCAATTATATCTAATATGAACTAGTTCGATTCTTAGTAAAAACTAGTTAATAGCAAGAGGCTCTGACGCCACTGTAGGGTTTTATACCCTTCTACTAGTGTTTATAGCGGAAATATGACATCTAATGTCTACACTAGTATTCCCAGGATCACATGCAAAACTAGTAATTAATCTAATGGAGATAGTGGATTACCTTAATCGCTTTTCCCTCAAACTAGTTGAATTGATTGAAGAAGACCAAGAGCTTCAAGTGTAGCTCCTCTACTTGGGACACGAGCAATCAATTTGATCTCCCACCTTGTTGTATAGCTAGCACACCAATGGTGGTTGGATAATAAGAAGACCTTCTTCTTGCTTGACTAGATAGATAGTTAATGGGAATTAGCTCACTTTCTCCTCTCTACTTGATGTGGTAGAGTAAGAAAGCTTAGAGAGAAATTCCACACCTTATTCTCTGCCCTAAGAGTGTTTATATAGAACCCTAATAAGAATCCACCTCCTTTTAGGTTTCCCAAAACACCCTTTAGAATAAGATTTAGGGAAATAGTCGAAAATAGCAACTATTGGTATTTTCTCAATTCCCTAAGGAGATGACGTCCAAACCCAGCCAAAATTGGCAGATTTAATGTTCATAACATAAGGAAACGTCCCTCCAAAAATCAGCCCAATCCGAGCCCTAAAAGTGCCCGAATCGGCCTAGGCCCAAAAACCCTGCTTTTGGCCTTTTTGTACTATCTTTGCCTAATTCCTTTTTAGGCCTATGAGATATGTTTATGGGACACTCCCATGATTATATCTCACTCCCACTAGTCATATCCTAGATCAATTTGTCACTCTTATGTGTAACCCGTTGTAGGATCCGATCGAAGTTAGCCGCGAATTACTTCGTAATTCGACGATCGTAGTTGGTCTCTAGCTACAACTCTACGATCCCTAAATCAATCGGACTTGATGATCTTCCACATCAATTGTCCTATCCGACAAATTGTTCGCATTGTCACCTTGGTCGAAGGACATCTCCTTCAACTCCTTCACCCCGGGCCCCCCCAGCAGCTCGGACACCTTCGGGGATGCTTCCCCAAGTGTCCGGCATAGGCTGGGGAGTTTTTGATTTTTTGCCCGTGGTGCCCCCCCGGGCCCCCCCAGCCGCCTCTTCGATTTTCCACGTCGGGGATGAGTTGGGCAACTCTTGGAAGCTTCCCATCCACCCCCGTGCCGAGCTTTGCCCTTGGGATGCCTTATGTTGCATCCCAAGGGCCAAGGCACCTGCCAGCCCAAGGGCTGTGCACGGCCTGGGGAGGGAGCTCACCCCTCCCCTATATAGTGCAAAGTTATTGTTTTCCCTATTTTCACAAGGAAACATCAAATTTTTAACCAAGCATACTCGGCCTTTGCTCCTTCGTTACTCGTCCAAATCCAACAAACTTGCATTCGTTGGAAAGGTCTTTTCACAAGGATTCTTTTGATATATAATAATAGCGATTCCGATAAATATTTATTTTTTTATGAATTTTTAAGTGAATAAACAATTAAAAATTCAAAAAAAATAGAAAAAAAATATTTTTTTCCCGATTCTTTCTCCAATATTCCTGATAAATACCCACACACCCACATATGGAGAATGGTCGAAAATGCTCGAGTGGATATCGAGATGTCCGACGAAGCACCACTTGGAAGGGCCGAGGCACGGGACGCCCGAGCTGTTGCTCGGGCCGGCACGGGACGCGCATGGGACATCCCGGGACGGCATGGGACGCCCTCGCTACAGCTCGGGACGGCCAGGTACGCCCGAGACTTGGCTCGGGACGGCCTGGGACGCCCTCGCCATAGCTCGGGACGGCCTGGGACGCCCGAGACTAGGCTCGGGACGGCCTCGGCACAGCTCGGGACGGCCTGGGACGCCCTTGCCACAGCTCGGGACGGCATGGGACGCCCGAGACTTTGCTCGGGACGGCCTGGTGTCACGGCCTTTTTGTCACGTTAGGTCGACCCGGCATATTATGCTCAAAGACACGGGTCGATAGTGCGGAATATCAAATCCTAACGTACCGTGCGGCGCTATGTATTCCCTCCTAACACATAGCCAGCCTTCCCGAACATATTCGGAGCATCTCGACTATCAAGTCATCTTGGTTCCCAACCAATAATGCGGCATGACACCAACGTGTCCCAACCTACGAGCATAGCTCGAGCCGTCCCGTATAACGCTTCCTTGAGTCATAGACTCTCGCCCACTATAAAGGATACCAACATATGTGCGGAGCACACCAAGCCGCATATGCGGATCTTGCCATCTAGTCTCAAGCATCCGTCACCTATCATCTCGGCTTACCATCCGGACATTGGGCATAGGAGCATCCATCTCTAATAAGCTACCTCATGCCCAACATAGCACATCAAGGCTTGGCCCCTTGAATAGCTCAATCCTCCTTATGGAATATGCTAGCACGACGCACGCCTCGCCATGGCATGAGAACATGCAACACCTTTTCCAAAGGAACCCGCAGTAACCTATCTCCAGGTACTGTCCCGAGCCATTTCCTATGACAAGGGAACCCGTGCAATATGCTTCTCTCGCATACGCTAGGCCGGCCTCATGGGTTGCGCCACGAGGATGCTCACTTTCGTGCATACCATGCTAAGGATGGGCGAGCTCCCATCCACGAGGTCTTGGCATATGCTGGATGCATATGAGGAAGGGAGACCACCCCCTCCTAAGGTGCAAACTTCTTGTTTTGCCTATTTCCACAAGGAAACATCAATCCTTTTAACCAGGCATACTCTCGTCCAAATGACCCTTCGTATCCTTGACAAAGTCTTGAATGCCACGGGCGTCCCGTGCATGGCCTAAGGAAGCTTGCTTGGCACTCTTGCCCTATCTCGACCTCGTATTCGGCCCTACGGCCTATATGCTCGTACGTGCTCCTAGCACTCGTCACGTCATATGCATGCTCCACAATATGCACGTGACATACTCCCCCACTTGTAATGTCGACGTCCTCGTCGACTAAGCTTGGAGTAACTCTTCAATCTTCTGCCTCAACTCCGATGCTACCACTGCACCTTCATGTCTTCGGCATACCGCACCTCCGTGCGAACTACACAGTCTCATCGTGTAGGCATCCCGCAGGATTACTTCAGTCTTCTGCTTTGCATCTTCTAATGCCTTAGGATAATGGTCTTCCGTACCATTCATCCATGCTCCATGTCGCTTCTCCGTTGCAGCCTCCGCCGCTCCTCGAACTCAGGTACCTCACCTCCTCGGCTTCACCCCGAGTTGGCATCTCGATTGTCACCTTCCATCTCTGCTTTTGTGACCAATCTTGCCATGCGTATCGCAGTAAACTGCGACACAACTCGTCACCCTGGTACCTCAGCAACCGTTGCCTTCACCCGAGTTAGCATCTCGACGCCCATGCGTCTTGCCATGTGCTTGCAATGTTGCCATCGCAAAGCAACTCGTCTTCAATGTCACTCACCTCTGGATCAGACCCAACGTACCCATGTACTCCACGTTCTGACTCCTTGGTTTGCTTGTCCATTGAGACCCTTGTTTTGACCTCTGTCCCCAACATCAAGTGCACTCTAGTACCTACGTATCCACTACTTGTACCCTTGAGTGTATGTCACCTGAACTCTTCGCAATGTCGCCCCTTCTCTTGACGACCCTTGCCTCGACTGGGCCTCTGCACCTGCACCTCTGTGCAACTCATCCAAGCCTCTGCTTGTGTGCCTCCGCGCTTGCGCCACATGCGCCTGGCATCATCTATGCCATCCCTTCCTCGGGAAATTGTCGTGTTGCCTTCGATGTCCACTAAACGAGCAAGGTAGCTTCTCTCCGTGAGAACTACATGGTACCAAACCATCCACCATTGGCATACTCTTGGGAACGTCCTCTTTGACTACATCTAGACACACACTTGCCATTTAATCTTTGGCGATGCTCCTTAACCCGAGCATCTTGGTAGGCTCGTGTCCCTCTTGAACACATCCGAACGTACCACCGCATAAGTTCCAACACATCTCATGCAGCACCATACGGCTTACAACTCAACTGCAAACTCGACGTTTTCATATGTATCTGACGACATGAACTTAGTTCCAACTATCACCAGAATTGGACGATGCTTAATGTCACCACGACACACCATCCGGAAATCCCAAACGTGAGCTGACTCTTCTCAGTCACCACGTACTCATTGCACACTGTAGGCTTAAACTCGGTTCCAACTTACCTCCAATGCATAACTCAAACATGGGCCGATCCACTTCAGATACAACGACCCTCATATTACTTGACGGCTTGAACTCGGTTCCAACTACCATCAGCACTCTACTTGGTCTCGTGAATCTGTCTTTAGACTTCACACCAATATGTCCATAAGCTTCAATGTTGGTTTCGGCTTATAGCACTCATGCGACATACCACACACAAACGTGCTAGCATATCCATGTCTCATCTCAAGTGAGTCCGTTCTCTTTGGAACTCAAATGCACTTATACCACATAAGCACCTTGATCTAGCACCAACTTGCCCAACGATGTACTCTGTCCATCTATCTTACTCTTTGACCACTGTCTTCTGTAAGTAGCTTGAACTCACAACATCACAAGTCACTCGATGCTACCTTCGGCTTAAGCATAAGAGAGTATCCTTCAACACCTTGTTGCCATACCCTGCTCTAACGCTCAAGTATCACTCGGATCAACATAGCTCCACTCTTGGATGTCAATCCAACAAGCTTACTCAGACTAGCTTACCACAAGCTCTCAGCCCGACTCTACTTGTCATCTTGGTACACTTCATACCAAGCCTGTTGTCCACTCCAAGGACCCTATATCATGATGTACCTAATGCGCACCAAATCGTACTGAGCATTACTGCACTAAGCTCGCACACGACTCACCGTGCCATTCTTGGTTCATCCCATTCTCTGCACTTGTCCTTACCTCCAAAGGACTCAAGTATATATGGTACCTTCTTGCCAACCACGTCACACTGAACTCTTACAGCTTGCACATGACTTCTTGTGTCAATACGGTTCCATCACATATCTAGCATATGTCCTTCATCTCAAAGGAACATAGACTCAAATATAGCTACCACCGTAGCATCCGTGCACACGGCCTATTCCTTCCGTCGGAACTCTCGTCGCCTTATGCACCATGCATCCCTCGACAAAGGTCCCATCCTATATCACAGCTTCAGAGACCCTATCATCTTGAATGCATCTCACTCTGAAAGCCATCTCTTGGAATCATGCTCTCAACACAGCTCTTCATACACACTCCAGTATACCACATACCATAGTGGGAGAATCACTAAGCTCTTTGTCAACTCTTCGAGCATAGATACCATCTCTTTGAACCTGCCATCCAGGCTCTAGAAGTATGCTTCCAAACATACCACATGTTCTTAGGCATATCTCCTTGCTTGTCCTCTCAAGCTCCCAAAACATATCCATTTGCCGCAATCACTAGGCTCTTGGAACATATCTTGTAAGCTATCAAGCTCTTGATCCATCTGTCACAAGGACCAGAGCAATATACACGTTGGCCTATCCACTAGGCTATTACACCAACTGTTAAATGGTTATCAGGATGCCATACATCTTCACTCGTGCATCTTCATCCTGCTGCTCAGGCTCTGACATCCATTTCTCATCTAGGATCAGAGCTCCATACTCTTAAGCTTGATTGGTCAAGCTCTGATACCAATTGTCAAATAGGTATCAGAGGGTAATATATCTCTTTAGCCTCTCATCTAGGCTCTGATACCAATTGTCACGGCCTTTTTGTCACGTTAGGTCGACCCGGCATATTATGCTCAAAGACACGGGTCGATAGTGCGGAATATCAAATCCTAACGTACCGTGCGGCGCTATGTATTCCCTCCTAACACATAGCCAGCCTTCCCGAACATATTCGGAGCATCTCGACTATCAAGTCATCTTGGTTCCCAACCAATAATGCGGCATGACACCAACGTGTCCCAACCTACGAGCATAGCTCGAGCCGTCCCGTATAACGCTTCCTTGAGTCATAGACTCTCGCCCACTATAAAGGATACCAACATATGTGCGGAGCACACCAAGCCGCATATGCGGATCTTGCCATCTAGTCTCAAGCATCCGTCACCTATCATCTCGGCTTACCATCCGGACATTGGGCATAGGAGCATCCATCTCTAATAAGCTACCTCATGCCCAACATAGCACATCAAGGCTTGGCCCCTTGAATAGCTCAATCCTCCTTATGGAATATGCTAGCACGACGCACGCCTCGCCATGGCATGAGAACATGCAACACCTTTTCCAAAGGAACCCGCAGTAACCTATCTCCAGGTACTGTCCCGAGCCATTTCCTATGACAAGGGAACCCGTGCAATATGCTTCTCTCGCATACGCTAGGCCGGCCTCATGGGTTGCGCCACGAGGATGCTCACTTTCGTGCATACCATGCTAAGGATGGGCGAGCTCCCATCCACGAGGTCTTGGCATATGCTGGATGCATATGAGGAAGGGAGACCACCCCCTCCTAAGGTGCAAACTTCTTGTTTTGCCTATTTCCACAAGGAAACATCAATCCTTTTAACCAGGCATACTCTCGTCCAAATGACCCTTCGTATCCTTGACAAAGTCTTGAATGCCACGGGCGTCCCGTGCATGGCCTAAGGAAGCTTGCTTGGCACTCTTGCCCTATCTCGACCTCGTATTCGGCCCTACGGCCTATATGCTCGTACGTGCTCCTAGCACTCGTCACGTCATATGCATGCTCCACAATATGCACGTGACACTGGGACGCCCTTGCCACAGCTCGGGACGGCCTGGGACGGCCTCGGCACAGCTCGGGACGGCCTGGGACGCCCGAGACTTTGCTCGGGACGGCCTGGGACGTCCGAGACTTTGCTCGGGACGGCCTGGGACGCCCGAGACTTGGCTCGGGACGGCCTGGGACGCCCTCGCTCCAGCTCGGGACGCCCTGGGACGGCCTCGACACAGCTCGGGACGGCCCGGGACGTCCGAGACTTTGCTCGGGCCGGCCTGGGACGCCCGAGACTTGGCTCGGGACGGCCTGGGACGCCCGAGACTTGGCTCGGGACGGCCTGGGACGCGCTCGGCACAGCTCGGCACAGGCCGGGACGCCCGAGCCGAGCTTCGGGTCGCACGAAATCTCTTCGTATTCCGACATATTAGAAGCTTCCCATTATGTAGTAGGCCGAGCTTTGCCCTTTGGATGCCCTATGGTGCTTGGCGAGCACTAGGGAACGTGCCAGCACAAGTGCTGTGCACGCTCTGGGGAAGGAGCTCAACCCTCCCCCTTATAGTGCAAAGTTATTGTTTTTCCTATTTTCACAAGGAAACATCAATTTTTTAACCAAGCATACTGGGCCTTTACTCCTTCGTTACTCGTCGGAATCCAGCAAACTTATACTCGTTGGAAAGGTCTTTTCGCAAGGATTTTTTTGATATATTATAATAGCGATTCCGATAAATATTTATTTTTCTATGAATTTTTAAGTGAATAAACACCGGAAAATTCATAAAAAATAGAAAAAAAAATATTTTCTTCCGTTTCTTTTCTCCAATAATTCATAAATAATACCTCAATAGTATTAATGAAGAGAGAGTCGAAATGGCCCGGGTGGATTTCGAAATGTCCCACGACCCCATAGAATGCACGGGCCAGCCGAGCCAAAAGAATGGGACGCGCACGGGACAGCATTGGTCAGGCTCGGGACGGCACGGGACAGCACGGGACGCGCATGGGACGGCACGGGACGCGAATGGGACGGCCTTGCTAAGGCTCGGGACGGCATGGGACAGCACGGGACGCGAATGGGACGGCCTTGCTAAGGCTCGGGACGGCATGGGACAGCTCGGGACGCGCATGGGACGGCCTTGGTGAGGCTCGGGACGGCACGGGACGCGCAAGGGACGGCCTTGGTGAGGCACGGGACGGCCTTGGTCAGGCTCGGGACGGCATGTCACGGCCCTGGTGAGGCTCGGACGGCACGGGACGCGCATGGGACGGCACGGGACGGCCTGGGACGGCCTA
>NW_028238409.1:120000-122500 GCF_041429995.1 Eschscholzia californica
TAGCGATTCCGATAAATATTTATTTTTTTATGAATTTTTAAGTGAATAAACAATTAAAAATTCAAAAAAAATAGAAAAAAAATATTTTTTTCCCGATTCTTTCTCCAATATTCCTGATAAATACCCACACACCCACATATGGAGAAAGGTCGAAAATGCTCGAGTGGATATCGAGATGTCCGACGAAGCACCACTTGGAAGGGCCGAGGCACGGGACGCGCATGGGACAGCCCGGGACGGCATGGGACGCCCTCGCTACAGCTCGGGACGGCCAGGTACGCCCGAGACTTGGCTCGGGACGGCCTGGGACGCCCTCGCAATAGCTCGGGACGGCCTGGGACGCCCGAGACTAGGCTCGGGACGGCCTGGGACGCCCTTGCCACAGCTCGGGACGGCCTGGGACGCCCTTGCCACAGCTCGGGACGGCCTGGGACGCCCGAGACTTTGCTCGGGACGGCCTGGGACGGCCTCGGCACAGCTCGGGACGGCCTGGGACGCCCGAGACTTTGCTCGGGACGGCCTGGGACGTCCGAGACTTTGCTCGGGACGGCCTGGGACGTCCGAGACTTGGCTCGGGACGGCCTGGGACGCCCGGGACGTGGCTCGGGACGGCCTGGGACGCCCTCGCTACAGCTCGGGACGCCCTGGGACGGCCTCGACACAGCTCGGGACGGCCTGAGACGTCCGAGACTTTGCTCGGGCCGGCCTGGGACGCCCGAGACTTGGCTCGGGACGGCCTGGGACGCCCGAGACTTGGCTCGGGACGGCCTGGGACGCCCGAGACTTGGCTCGGGACGGCCTGGGACGCGCTCGGCACAGCTCGGGACAGGCCGGGACGCCCGAGCCGAGCTTCGGGTCGCACGAAATCTCTTCGTATTCCGACATATTAGAAGCTTCCCATCATGTAGTAGGCTCGGCTTTGCCCTTTGGATGCCCTATGGTGCTTGGCGAGCACTAGGGAACGTGCCAGCACAAGTGCTGTGCACGCTCTGGGGAAGGAGCTCAACCCTCCCCCTTATAGTGCAAAGTTATTGTTTTGCCTATTTTCACAAGGAAACATCAATTTTTTAACCAAGCATACTGGGCCTTTACTCCTTCGTTACTCGTCGGAATCCAGCAAACTTATACTCGTTGGAAAGGCCTTTTCGCAAGGAATTTTTTGATATATTATAATAGCGATTCCGATAAATATTTATTTTTCTATGAATTTTTAAGTGAATAAACACCGGAAAATTCATAAAAAATAGAAAAAAAAATATTTTCTTCCGTTTCTTTTCTCCAATAATTCATAAATAATACCTCAATAGTATAAATGAAGAGAGAGTCGAAATGGCCCGGGTGGATTTCGAAATGTCCCACGACCCCATAGAATGCACGGGCCAGCCGAGCCAAAGCAGGGGACGCGCATGGGACAGCACGGGACGCGCACGGGACAGCGTCCCTATGGCTCGGGACGGCATGGGACAGCACGGGACGCCCTTGGTAAAGCTCGGGAATCCCATCGGACGCGCATGGGACGGCCTTGCTAAGGCTCGGGACGGCATGGGACGCGCATGGGACGGCCTTGCTAAGGCTCGGGACGGATGGGACAGCACGGGACGCGCATCGGACGGCCTTGGTAAGGCTCGGGACGGCATGGAACAGCACGGGACGGCCTTGGGTGAGGCTCGGGACGGCATGGGACAGCACGGGACGGCCTTGGTGAGGCTCGGGACGGCATGGGACAGCACGGGACGGCCTTGGTAAGGCTCGGGACGGCCTTGGTGAGGCACGGGACGGCCTCGGTGAGGCTCGGGACGGCATGGGACAGCACGGGACGGCCTTGCTAAGGCTCGGGATGGCCTGGGACGGCCTTGGTGAGGCTTGGACGGCACGGGACGCGCATGGGACAGCATGGGACGGCCTTGGTAAGGCTGGGCACGGCATGGGACGCACATGGGACACCTTATGGGGATCATCAAGGGACGCTGCACGGGACATTCTTAGCCATGAAGGGCCTTCACATGGGACATCTTAGGAGTCAAGAGCCGGCACATGGGACAATGGAGTTCACACGCACGGAACACTTCGGCTACTTCCGTTCGGAACGTCGTGGGATCTTTATGTCCCCATTAGCACCGACGCATCAACATGCTAGGAAGCTAGGTCCGAACTTCTCGAAGTGTCGATGGCACTTGGACGGATACGCATCCGATCCGATGTTATGATGATGTACTTTCTCCGATATCGATGTCGGGGTGTATTCCGATGTTATGATGTACTTTCTCCGAGATCGATGGGACGACCTTGGTAAGGCATGGGTCGGCCTTGGTAAGGCTCGGACGGCACGGGACGCGCATGGGACGGCCTTAGTAAGGCTCGGGACAAAATGGGACAGCACGGGACGCCATGGGACGGCCTTGGTAAGGCTCGGGACGGCCTGGGACGGCCTTAGTAAGGCTCGGGACAGCACGGGACGTCATGGGACGTCCTTGGTAAGGCTCGGGACGGCATGGGACAG
>NW_028238409.1:142500-145000 GCF_041429995.1 Eschscholzia californica
GGACGGCCTGGGACGCCCGAGACTTTGCTCGGGACGGCCTGGGACGTCCGAGACTTTGCTCGGGACGGCCTGGGACGTCCGAGACTTGGCTCGGGACGGCCTGGGACGCCCGGGACGTGGCTCGGGACGGCCTGGGACGCCCTCGCTACAGCTCGGGACGCCCTGGGACGGCCTCGACACAGCTCGGGACGGCCTGAGACGTCCGAGACTTTGCTCGGGCCGGCCTGGGACGCCCGAGACTTGGCTCGGGACGGCCTGGGACGCCCGAGACTTGGCTCGGGACGGCCTGGGACGCCCGAGACTTGGCTCGGGACGGCCTGGGACGCGCTCGGCACAGCTCGGGACAGGCCGGGACGCCCGAGCCGAGCTTCGGGTCGCACGAAATCTCTTCGTATTCCGACATATTAGAAGCTTCCCATCATGTAGTAGGCTCGGCTTTGCCCTTTGGATGCCCTATGGTGCTTGGCGAGCACTAGGGAACGTGCCAGCACAAGTGCTGTGCACGCTCTGGGGAAGGAGCTCAACCCTCCCCCTTATAGTGCAAAGTTATTGTTTTGCCTATTTTCACAAGGAAACATCAATTTTTTAACCAAGCATACTGGGCCTTTACTCCTTCGTTACTCGTCGGAATCCAGCAAACTTATACTCGTTGGAAAGGCCTTTTCGCAAGGAATTTTTTGATATATTATAATAGCGATTCCGATAAATATTTATTTTTCTATGAATTTTTAAGTGAATAAACACCGGAAAATTCATAAAAAATAGAAAAAAAAATATTTTCTTCCGTTTCTTTTCTCCAATAATTCATAAATAATACCTCAATAGTATAAATGAAGAGAGAGTCGAAATGGCCCGGGTGGATTTCGAAATGTCCCACGACCCCATAGAATGCACGGGCCAGCCGAGCCAAAGCAGGGGACGCGCATGGGACAGCACGGGACGCGCACGGGACAGCGTCCCTATGGCTCGGGACGGCATGGGACAGCACGGGACGCCCTTGGTAAAGCTCGGGAATCCCATCGGACGCGCATGGGACGGCCTTGCTAAGGCTCGGGACGGCATGGGACGCGCATGGGACGGCCTTGCTAAGGCTCGGGACGGATGGGACAGCACGGGACGCGCATCGGACGGCCTTGGTAAGGCTCGGGACGGCATGGAACAGCACGGGACGGCCTTGGTGAGGCTCGGGACGGCATGGGACAGCACGGGACGGCCTTGGTGAGGCTCGGGACGGCATGGGACAGCACGGGACGGCCTTGGTAAGGCTCGGGACGGCCTTGGTGAGGCACGGGACGGCCTCGGTGAGGCTCGGGACGGCATGGGACAGCACGGGACGGCCTTGCTAAGGCTCGGGATGGCCTGGGACGGCCTTGGTGAGGCTTGGACGGCACGGGACGCGCATGGGACAGCATGGGACGGCCTTGGTAAGGCTGGGCACGGCATGGGACGCACATGGGACACCTTATGGGGATCATCAAGGGACGCTGCACGGGACATTCTTAGCCATGAAGGGCCTTCACATGGGACATCTTAGGAGTCAAGAGCCGGCACATGGGACAATGGAGTTCACACGCACGGAACACTTCGGCTACTTCCGTTCGGAACGTCGTGGGATCTTTATGTCCCCATTAGCACCGACGCATCAACATGCTAGGAAGCTAGGTCCGAACTTCTCGAAGTGTCGATGGCACTTGGACGGATACGCATCCGATCCGATGTTATGATGATGTACTTTCTCCGATATCGATGTCGGGGTGTATTCCGATGTTATGATGTACTTTCTCCGAGATCGATGGGACGACCTTGGTAAGGCATGGGTCGGCCTTGGTAAGGCTCGGACGGCACGGGACGCGCATGGGACGGCCTTAGTAAGGCTCGGGACAAAATGGGACAGCACGGGACGCCATGGGACGGCCTTGGTAAGGCTCGGGACGGCCTGGGACGGCCTTAGTAAGGCTCGGGACAGCACGGGACGTCATGGGACGTCCTTGGTAAGGCTCGGGACGGCATGGGACAGCGCGGGACGCCATGGGACGGCCTTGGTGAGGCTCGGACGGCACGGGACGCGCATGGGACGGCCTTAGTAAGGCTCGGGACAAAATGCGACGGCACGGGACGCCATGAGACGCCCTTGGTGAGGCTCGGACGGCACGGGACGCGCATGGGACGGCCTTAGTAAGGCTCGGGACAAAATGCGACAGCACGGGACGTCATGGGACGTCCTTGGTAAGGCTCGGGACGGCATGGGACAGCACGGGACGCCATGGGACGGCCTTGGTGAGGCTCGGACGGCACGGGACGTCATGGGACGTCCTTGGTAAGGCTCGGGACGGCATGGGACAGCACGGGACGCCATGGGACGGCCTTGGTGAGGCTCGGACGGCACGGGACGCGCATGGGACGGCCTTACTAAGGCTCGGGACAAAATGCGACAGCACGGGACGCCATGGGACGGCCTTGGTAAGGCTCGGGACGGCATGGGACAGCACGGGACGCCATG
>NW_028238410.1:5000-7500 GCF_041429995.1 Eschscholzia californica
ACCAAGGCCGTCCCATGGCGTCCCGTGCTGTCCCATTTTGTCCCGAGCCTTACTAAGGCCGTCCCATGCGCGTCCCGTGCCGTCCGAGCCTTACCAAGGCCGACCCATGCCTTACCAAGGTCGTCCCATCGATCTCGGAGAAAGTACATCATAACATCGGAATACACCCCGACATCGATATCGGAGAAAGTACATCATCATAACATCGGATCGGATGCGTATCCGTCCAAGTGCCATCGACACTTCGAGAAGTTCGGACCTAGCTTCCTAGCATGTTGATGCGTCGGTGCTAATGGGGACATAAAGATCCCACGACGTTCCGAACGGAAGTAGCCGAAGTGTTCCGTGCGTGTGAACTCCATTGTCCCATGTGCCGGCTCTTGACTCCTAAGATGTCCCATGTGAAGGCCCTTCATGGCTAAGAATGTCCCGTGCAACGTCCCTTGATGATCCCCATAAGGTGTCCCATGTGCGTCCCATGCCGTGCCCAGCCTTACCAAGGCCGTCACATGCTGTCCCATGCGCGTCCCGTGCCGTCCAAGCCTCACCAAGGCCGTCCCAGGCCATCCCGAGCCTTAGCAAGGCCGTCCCGTGCTGTCCCATGCCGTCCCGAGCCTCACCGAGGCCGTCCCGTGCCTCACCAAGGCCGTCCCGTGCTGTCCCATGCCGTCCCGAGCCTTACCAAGGCCGTCCCGTGCTGTCCCATGCCGTCCCGAGCCTTACCAAGGCCGTCCCGTGCTGTCCCATGCCGTCCCGAGCCTCACCAAGGCCGTCCCGTGCTGTCCCATGCCGTCCCGAGCCTCACCAAGGCCGTCCCGTGCTGTTCCATGCCGTCCCGAGCCTTAGCAAGGCCGTCCGATGCGCGTCCCGTGCTGTCCCATCCGTCCCGAGCCTTAGCAAGCCCGTCCCGAGCCTTAGCAAGGCCGTCCCATGCGCGTCCGATGGGATTCCCGAGCTTTACCAAGGGCGTCCCGTACTGTCCCATGCCGTCCCGAGCCATAGGGACGCTGTCCCGTGCGCGTCCCCTGCTGTCCCATGCGCGTCCCCTGCTTTGGCTCGGCTGGCCCGTGCATTCTATGGGGTCGTGGGACATTTCGAAACCCACCCGGGCCATTTCGACTCTCTCTTCATTTATACTATTGAGGTATTATTTATGAATTATTGGAGAAAAGAAACGGAAGAAAATATTTTTTTTTCTATTTTTTATGAATTTTCCGGTGTTTATTCACTTAAAAATTCATAGAAAAATAAATATTTATCGGAATCGCTATTATAATATATCAAAAAAATCCTTGCGAAAAGGCCTTTCCAACGAGTATAAGTTTGCTGGATTCCGACGAGTAACGAAGGAGTAAAGGCCCAGTATGCTTGGTTAAAAAATTGATGTTTCCTTGTGAAAATAGGCAAAACAATAACTTTGCACTATAAGGGGGAGGGTTGAGCTCCTTCCCCAGAGCGTGCACAGCACTTGTGCTGGCACGTTCCCTAGTGCTCGCCAAGCACCATAGGGCATCCAAAGGGCAAAGCTCGGCCTACTACATGATGGGAAGCTTCTAATATGTCGGAATACGAAGAGATTTCGTGCGACCCGAAGCTCGGCTCGGGCGTCCCGGCCTGTCCCGAGCTGTGCCGAGCGCGTCCCAGGCCGTCCCGAGCCAAGTCTCGGGCGTCCCAGGCCGTCCCGAGCCAAGTCTCGGGCGTCCCAGGCCGTCCCGAGCCAAGTCTCGGGCGTCCCGAGCTGTAGCGAGGGCGTCCCAGGCCGTCCCGAGCCAAGTCTCGGGCGTCCCAGGCCGTCCCGAGCAAAGTCTCGGACGTCCCAGGCCGTCCCGAGCAAAGTCTCGGACGTCCCAGGCCGTCCCGAGCAAAGTCTCGGGCGTCCCAGGCCGTCCCGAGCTGTGCCGAGGCCGTCCCAGGCCGTCCCGAGCAAAGTCTCGGGCGTCCCAGGCCGTCCCGAGCTGTGGCAAGGGCGTCCCAGGCCGTCCCGAGCAAAGTCTCGGGCGTCCCATGCCGTCCCGAGCTGTGGCAAGGGCGTCCCAGGCCGTCCCGAGCTGTGCCGAGGCCGTCCCGAGCCTAGTCTCGGGCGTCCCAGGCCGTCCCGAGCTATGGCGAGGGCGTCCCAGGCCGTCCCGAGCCAAGTCTCGGGCGTACCTGGCCGTCCCGAGCTGTAGCGAGGGCGTCCCATGCCGTCCCGGGCTGTCCCATGCGCGTCCCGTGCCGGCCCGAGCAACAGCCCGGGCGTCCCGTGCCTCGGCCCTTCCAAGTGGTGCTTCGTCGGACATCTCGATATCCACTCGAGCATTTTCGACCATTCTCCATATGTGGGTGTGTGGGTATTTATCAGGAATATTGGAGAAAGAATCGGGAAAAAAATATTTTTTTTCTATTTTTTTTGAATTTTTAATTGTTTATTCACTTAAAAATTCATAAAAAAATAAATATTTATCGGAATCGCTATTATTATATATCAAAAGAATCCTTGTGAAAAGACCTTTCCAACGAA
>NW_028238411.1:15000-26238 GCF_041429995.1 Eschscholzia californica
ATTCAAAACTTCAGATTCTGAGGAGGAAGAGATCGAAAAAAGTGAAAACAAAAATAAGGAAAAAAAAGAGGAAAATGAGCGGATAGCAATAGCGGAAAGCTGGGATACTATTATATTTGCTCAAGCAATAAGGGGCTCTATGTTAGTAACCCACTCAATTCTTAGGAAATATATTGTATTGCCTTCATTGATAATAGCCAAAAACATCGGCCGTATGTTATTATTTCAATTCCCCGAGTGGTATGAGGATTTGAGGGGGTGGCGTAGAGAAATGCATGTTAAATGTACCTATAATGGTGTTCAATTATCCGAAACAGAATTTCCAAAAAACTGGTTAACAGACGGTATTCAGATAAAGATACTATTTCCTTTCTGTTTGAAACCTTGGCACAGTTCTAAGTTACGATCCCACCATAGAGATCCAATGAAAAAAAAGAAAGAAAAAAAAGAAAATTTTTGTTTTTTAACAGTCTGGGGAATGGAAACTGAATTCCCGTTTGGTTCTCCCCGAAAACGACCTTCCTTTTTTGAACCCATTTCTAAAGAACTTGAAAAAAAAATTAGAAAAACGAAAAATAATTTTTTTCTAGTTTTAAAAGAAAAAAAAAGGGGGTTTATAAAGGGCTCGGAAGAACAAGCACGATGGATTATAAAAATAGGTTTATTTATAAAAAGAATAATGAAAGAGCTTGTAAAAGTAAACCCAATTCTCTTATTTGGATTGAGAAAAGTATATAAATTGAGTGAAAATCAAAATGGAAAAAATTCTATAATAAAAAATCAGATTATTCATGACGCGTCCAGTCGAATTAAATCAATGGATTGGACAAATTATTCACTGACAGAAAAAAAAATGAAGGATCTGTCCGATAGGACAAGTACAATCAGAAATCAAATCGAAAAAATAACAAATGACAAGAAAAAAAAATGGAGAATCCCAGATATAAATATTAGTTCTAATGATAGAAGTTATGATGATAAAAGATTAGAATCGCCAAAAAACTTTTGGCAGAGATTAAAATTAAAAAGAGGAAGTACTAGATTAATACGTAAACGGCACCATTTTTTCCAATTTTTGATTGAAAAGATATACATGGATACCTTTTTATATCTTATTAATATTCCCAGGATCAAGGTACAACCTTTCCTTGACTTAAAAATAAAAAATTTTGATAAATACAGTTACAATGATGAAACAAATGAAAACGGAATTGATGAAACAAATGAAAACGGAATTGATGAAACAAATGAAAATAGAATTTTTTTTATTTCGACTATAAAAAAGCCACTTTCTATTTCTAATATTAGAAATAAGCATTCCCAGAATTTTTCTGGCCTATTTTCCTTGTCACAGGCATATGTTTTTTATAAATTATCACAAACCAAAGTTATTAACAAATATCACTTGAGGTCTGTACTTCAATATCACGGAATATCTCGTTTTCTTAAGGATAGAATAAAGGATTTTTTTGGAACACAAGGAACATTTGATTTTGAATCAAGGCATAAGAAACTTCGGAATTCGGGAATGAATGAATGGAAAAACTGGTTAAGTAGTCATTACCACTATCAATATGATTTAGCTCAGACTACATCGTCTCCATTAGTGCTGAAAAAATGGCGAAATAGAGTCAATCAAAGTCGTACGGTTCCAAATCCAAAGAAAGCCTCAACAAAATTGTATTCATATGAAAAAAACCAATTAATTAATTCTGAGAAAAAAAATGATTATGTCATGGATTCATTACCGAGTCAAAAAGAAGACAAATTGAAAAAACAATACAGATATGATCTTTTATCACATAAATATATTAATTATGAAGAAAGGAAGGATTCATATATTTCTGGAGTGCCGTTACAAATAAACAAGATTCAAGAAATTCCCTATAAGTACAACACATATAAACCCGAATTTGATTATGTGCCGGGAGATATAGCTATTAGTGATTATCCGGGAGAAGATTTTATTATTGATACGGATAAAAATCCCGATAGAAAATATTTTGATTGTAGAATCATTTATTTTTGTCTTAGAAAGAAGATCGATATTGAGGCCTGGACCAATATGGATACTGGAACCAACATTAATAAAAGTACTAAGACCGTAACTCATTATTATCCAATAATTAATCAAATTGATAAGAAAGACCTTTCTTATCTCGCGATTCATAAACAAATCAAGCTATCCAACAAAAAAAAAACATTTTTTGACTGGATGGGAATGAATGAAGAAATACTAAATCGTCCCATATCAAATCTGGAACTTTGGTTCTTCCCAGAATTTTTGGGGCTTTATGATGCATATAGGATTAAACCATGGATCATACCAATCAAATTACTTCTTTTCCATTTTAATGGAAATCAAACCACTAGTGAAAATAAAAACATCAACGGAAAAGAAAAAAAAGATCTTCATATATCATCTAATGAAAAAAAATATCTTGAATTAGAAAATAAAAAAGAAAAAGAGCAGTCAGTCCAAGAAGATCTTGGATCAGATCTACCAAACCAACAAAAAGAGGATAAAGACGATTATGGTGGATCAGACATTAAAAAGCGTAGAAAGAAAAAGCAATCCAAGAGCAATACGGAAGCGGAACTAGATTTCTTATTGAAAAGATATTTGCTTTTTCAATTGAGATGGGATGAGCCTTTGAATCAAAAAATAATCAATAATATTAAGGTATATTGTCTCCTGCTTAGACTGAAAAATCCAAAGAAAATTGCTATTCCTCTATTCAAAGAGGAGAAATGAGTCTGGATATAATGCTGATTCAAAGGGGTCTAACTCTTACAAAATTGATCAAAAAAGGAATATTGATTCTCGAACCAGTTCGCCTGGCTATAAAATGGGATGGGCAATTTATTATGTATCAAACTATAACTATTTCACTGGTCCATAAGAGTAAAGACCAAACTAATCGAAAATGCCGAGCAAAAGGAAATGTTGATAAGAATTTTTTTGATGAATCCATTACAAAACAAAGACATGAAGGGGTCCTTGGAAATAGAGATGAAAATCATTATGAGTTTCTTGTTCCTGAAAATATTTCATCTCCTAGACATCGTAGAGAATTGCGAATTCGAATTTGTTTAAATTCGGAGAATATTAATGTTGTGGATAGAAATAAAGTATTTTGCAATGAGAACAGCATAAGGAACTGCGGTCCATTTTTGGATGAGAGCAAGCATCTTGATAGAGATCCAAATAAATTCATTAAATTGAAATTATTTCTTTGGCCAAATTATCGATTAGAAGATTTAGCTTGTATGAATCGCTATTGGTTTGATACCAGTAATGGAAGCCGTTTCAGTATGTCAAGGATATATATGTATCCACGATTGAGAATAAGTTGATGATAAATTACCTATATATAATGTGTCATATCTAGGATGGTATATGAAGGCAAACAGATATACACACGTGTTGTATTATATTTACATTACTGATACATGATACTGATTCAATGACCTAAGAATCTTCTTAATCTTAGGTCTCATTTTTTATATTTTTTTTGGGGGGGGTGAGGGGCTATACTTTATGTATCTATATCCGAATCAAATTGCAAATTGATTAATGAAATTTGATAGAAAAGATAGTAATAGTATATGAATAAATTCATAGTATTGTGTATACCAGATTAAAATGACTAGCATTATTTTTACTGATCGATAAACTCCATATCTGATATCTGTATAAAAGAAAGAAAAAAGGGGGGTAGAAGAATTATTTTTATGGTAAAAAATTCATTAATCTCGGTTATTTCGCAAGAAGCAAAAGAAGAAAACGAAAACAAGGGGTCTGTTGAATTTCAAGTATTCAGCTTCACCAATAAAATACGGAGACTTACTTCACATTTGGAATTGCACAAAAAAGACTATTTATCTCAGAGAGGTCTACGGAAAACTCTGGGAAAACGTCAACGGTTGCTGGCTTATTTGTCAAAGAAAAATAGAATACGTTATAAAGAATTAATTGGTCAGTTGAATATTCGGGAGCCAAAAACTCGTTAAGTTAATTTGAAAATTCATTTTTAATTATTTGATTTTATTAGATCTTGAATTTTGATGAACTTCATTTCGTTTTCAGCAATTCATGGAATAATGAATCGGGGAAAAAACATATGACTGTACCAGCTACAAGAAAAGACCTCATGATAGTCAATATGGGCCCTCACCACCCATCAATGCATGGCGTTCTTCGACTGATCATTACTCTAGATGGTGAAGATGTTATTGACTGTGAACCCATATTGGGTTATTTACACAGAGGGATGGAAAAAATTGCGGAAAACCGAACAATTATACAATATTTACCTTATGTAACGCGTTGGGATTATTTAGCTACTATGTTTACCGAGGCAATAACGGTAAATGGACCAGAACGGTTGGGAAATATTCAAGTCCCTAAAAGAGCCCGCTATATCAGAGTCATTATGCTGGAACTGAGTCGTATAGCTTCTCATTTGTTATGGCTCGGCCCTTTTATGGCGGATATCGGTGCGCAGACTCCTTTCTTCTATATTTTCAGAGAGAGAGAATTGATATATGATCTATTCGAAGCTGCCACAGGTATGCGAATGATGCATAATTATTTCCGTATCGGAGGCGTAGCTGCTGATCTACCTTATGGCTGGATAGATAAATGTTTGGATTTCTGTGATTATTTTTTAACAGGGGTTGCTGAATATCAAAAGCTTATTACGCGCAATCCCATTTTTTTGGAACGAGTTGAAGGAGTGGGTGTTGTTGGAGGAGAGGAAGCAATAAATTGGGGTTTATCAGGACCAATGCTACGAGCTTCCGGAATCCAATGGGATCTTCGTAAAGTTGATCATTATGAGTGTTACGACGAATTTGATTGGGAAGTGCAATGGCAGAAAGAGGGAGATTCATTAGCTCGTTATTTAGTCCGAATCAGTGAAATGACAGAATCCATAAAAATTATTCAACAAGCTCTGGAAGGAATTCCGGGGGGACCCTATGAGAATTTAGAAGTCCGACGCTTTGATAGAGCAAGGGATTCCGACTGGAATGATTTTGAATATCGATTCATTAGTAAAAAACCCTCTCCTACTTTTGAATTGTCGAAACAAGAACTTTATGTGAGAGAGTGGAAGCCCCAAAAGGCGAATTGGGAATTTATCTGATAGGAGATCAGAGTGTTTTTCCCTGGAGATGGAAAATTCGTCCGCCGGGTTTTATCAATTTGCAAATTCTTCCTCAGCTAGTTAAAAGAATGAAATTGGCTGATATTATGACGATACTAGGTAGTATAGATATCATTATGGGAGAAGTTGATCGTTAAAATGATAATTGATATGACAGAAGTGCAGGCTATCAATTCTTTTTCCAGATTGGAATCCTTAAAAGAGTTTTATGGGCTCATATGGTTGCTTGTCCCTATTTTTACTCCTGTATTGGGAATCACAATAGGGATACTAGTAATTGTGTGGTTAGAAAGAAAAATATCCGCAGGTATACAACAACGTATTGGACCTGAATACGCGGGCCCTTTGGGAATTCTTCAAGCTCTAGCGGATGGGACCAAACTACTTTTCAAAGAGGATCTTCTCCCCTCTAGAGGAGATATTCGTTTATTCAGTCTAGGGCCCTCTATAGCAGTCATATCAATTTTACTAAGTTATTCAGTAATTCCTTTTGGATATCGCCTTGTTCTAGCCGATCTTAGTATAGGTGTTTTTTTATGGATTTCCATTTCAAGTATTGCTCCTATTGGACTTCTTATGTCAGGATATGGATCGAATAATAAATATTCCTTTTTAGGTGGTCTCCGAGCTGCTGCTCAATCCATTAGTTATGAAATACCATTAACTCCATGTGTGTTATCAATATCTCTACGTGCGATTCGTTGGGACATGTACTTTTACCTATTTCTTTCTAGGAAAGAAGTTGAATGTAGGGAATAAAGATCTTCCGTTTTTTATTCATCATTCGGGGTGATGACCTAAACCAGATAGTTATATGAGTGAAAGAAAACTGCTTCTAAATTTGCAGTAAAAAGATTAAGTCTCATTCCCTATGTACAAGAGTTCAGCGGAAATAAACAGTATAAATTACCCCAAGATTGGTTGATTAGTCATCATGATTTGAAGCGGGTAGAAAAGATCAACTGGATGGAGTTTTAACGGTTGTATGTATTGCCATACCGGGGATCAAGCAAAAATGAGTGGACGGTTAGGAACACCAAAATACACAAAGGATTAGTAATGGAGATAATGTAAGTTATCCAAATGGGTATTTCTGCATAAAATAAACGGAATCCTAATGGGGGCTTTAAGTTGGTAGAAATGATCAAGCAGTACTTCCCCACGATCCCGATCCCGAGTATGCTCCTATCCACTAGTTAAAGAAATAACTATCAGGAACGAAGTAATCCTTTATTTTTAGAGCCCTCCTCTCTTTTTCTGAGAAAGAAGAATAGGAACGAGAAGAAATAGAATTGCAATAAGAAAATGAAAAATACGAAATATTTTCTATTCTTTCTTTTCTCTATCCATATTCATAGAGATAGACAGGTAGAGTTCTTATCATGATTCATGAGCTAATGTCTAATTCTTTTTTTCGTAATCGAAATAAATGGGTCGAAATATCTATTGTTGATCCAAGGAGTATTTTATTAAAGGATTAAGTAATTTTATTACTGAACAAAGAAAAATAGAAATTTTAAATTATAAAGGATAAGATCAATTCGGAAGCATTTTTTTGGTATTATAGCAGACGGAATTGCATTGGTCTAATTTGGGGCTCTTCGATGCATCTTTACTCTATCTACCCTACTAACATATCGGGATAATACTGAATCAGTCCTTAGATTTATTTATGGCCATCGAGGAGCCGTATGAGGCTGAAGTATCATGTACGGTTCTGGAATAGCGATGAAAGCAGTGATGTTATCACCGACTATGATTATCTAACAGTTCAAGTACAGTTGATATAGTCGAGGCGCAGTCAAAATATGGTTTTTGGGGGTGGAATTTGTGGCGTCAACCTATAGGGTTTACAGTTTTTCTAATTTCTTCCCTAGCAGAATGTGAGAGATTACCTTTTGATTTACCAGAAGCAGAAGAAGAATTAGTAGCAGGTTATCAAACCGAATATTCAGGTATCAAATTTGGTTTATTTTACGTTGCTTCCTATCTAAATCTCCTAGTTTCTTCATTATTTGTAACAGTTCTTTACTTAGGTGGTTGGAATTTCTCTGTTCCGTACATATTTATTCCTGAGCTTTTCGGAATAAACGAAGTGGGTGGGGTTTTTGGAATGACAATTGGTATTTTTATTACATTAGCTAAAGCTTATTTGTTCCTGTTCATTCCTATTACAACAAGATGGACTTTACCTAGGATGAGAATGGACCAACTATTAAATCTTGGGTGGAAATTTCTTTTACCTATTTCTCTAGGTAATCTATTATTGACAACTTCTTTCCAACTCCTTTCACTATAAGGGCATACGAGATTCTATTCCCGATTTATAACTTCTCTCAAACAAGAGAAAGAAACAGCAAATTATTCATAGAAATTCGCCATATGTTCCCTATGGTAACTGGGTTCATGGATTATGGTCAACAAACAGTAAGAGCTGCAAGGTATATCGGTCAAAGTTTCATGATTACCTTATCCCACACGAATCGTTTACCCGTAACTATTCAATATCCTTATGAAAAATTGATCACATCAGAGCGTTTCCGTGGTCGAATTCACTTTGAATTTGATAAATGCATTGCTTGTGAAGTATGTGTTCGTGTCTGCCCTATAGATCTACCCGTTGTTGATTGGAAATTAGAAACCGATATTCGAAAAAAACGATTGCTTAACTATAGTATTGATTTCGGAATCTGTATATTTTGTGGTAACTGCGTTGAGTATTGTCCAACAAACTGTTTATCAATGACTGAAGAATATGAACTTTCTACTTATGATCGTCACGAATTGAATTATAATCAAATAGCTTTGGGTCGGTTACCAATGACAGTAATTGAAGATTACACAATCCAAACCATTATGAACTCTACTCAAATAAAAACAGCCACGGGGAAACCCTTTGATTCAAGAACGATTACCGATTACTAAGATTCCGTTTTGATCTAAAGCTAAAAGAGCGAAGCTTCTTTTATTTTACTCGATGAATAACTAAAAATCCGAACTCTTGATTGATGAGAATGACGGTTTGCTTTGGATTCAAAATCCATTCACATATCCGTGATTATTTCGAAATCTATAAATGTATAAGTAATCTATAAAATAGAATAATATCGAATTTCGAACGACTCTTTCGGACTCTTTCGGATAGATAAATGGAATTAATAACTCTATCTACACCAACTCACACCCCATATAGGATGAAATTCAATAAGTAACTTATCCTAAAAAACGGGGTAACTTCTTTTGTTTTTTTTTTTTTTTTCTGATTTGGTCAATAAGATTATGAAACATTTCAACTTATTTATCTCTTTTTACATATAATGGATTTAACTGGACCAATACATGATTTTCTTTTAGTATTTTTGGGATCGGGTCTTATATTAGGGGGTCTAGGAGTGGTATTACTTACCAATACCATTTTTTCTGCCTTTTCATTGGGATTGGTTCTTGTTTGTATATCCTTATTTCATATTCCATCGAATTCCCATTTTGTAGCTGCTGCGCAGCTCCTTATTTATGTGGGAGCCATAAATGTCTTAATCATATTCGCTGTGATGTTCATGAATGACTCAGAATATTACAATGATTTCCATCTTTGGACCGTTGGAGATGGAGTAACTTCACTGGTTTGTACAAGTATTTTTGTTTCACTAATTACTACTATCCTAGATACGTCGTGGTACGGGATTATTTGGACTACAAGATCAAACCAAATTTTGGAACAGGATTTGATAACTAATGGTCAACAAATTGGGATTCATTTATCAACAGATTTTTTTCTTCCATTTGAACTCATTTCTATAATTCTTTTAGTTTCCTTGATAGGTGCAATTGCTATGGCGCGTCAGTAATAAATACCTATAATTATAAATCTAATACCAGTATCTTTCTTTGTTTTGTACTTGTTATATTCGAGTCAATCAAACCGACCAAGGCTTAATTGTTGTTCATATTGAAATGAAATGAATCCAGATTGATGAGGATTTGTTTAATGATGCTTGAACATGAACTTGTTTTGAGTGCCTATTTATTTTCTATCGGTATTTATGGATTGATCACAAGTAGAAATATGGTTAGAGCACTTATGTGTCTTGAGCTTATACTGAATGCCGTTAATATAAATTTCGTAACATTTTCTGATTTATTTGATAGTCGCCAATTAAAAGGCGACATTTTCTCGATTTTTGTTATAGCTATTGCCGCCGCTGAAGCAGCTATTGGACCAGCTATTGTTTCGTCAATTCATCGTAATAGAAAATCAACTCGTATCAATCAATCGAATTTGTTGAATAAATAATGCTAATTATATTAATGTGTTAATCATACAAATAACGAAAAAAAATTCACTAATTCAAATTAGCATCATGTACGGCATAAACAAAGATACGACCATGTTTGCTAAAACGTAATAAATCAAAGTATCTTGGCCCTCTCTCATGAGCAGATCCAGAAGTCGATTTATTAGAAAACAATTCTGGTAAATCATTGATTCGTCTGGTGTCTACAATATCTGATTCAGTTATTATTTGACTAGATCGAAAATTTATGACGTTCAAAAAATGGATAGATCCAATGTCACATTCAGTAAAGATTTATGATACATGTATAGGGTGTACTCAATGTGTCCGAGCCTGCCCCACAGATGTATTAGAAATGATACCTTGGGACGGATGTAAAGCTAAGCAAATTGCTTCTGCTCCAAGAACAGAAGACTGTGTAGGTTGTAAGAGGTGTGAATCCGCTTGTCCAACAGATTTCTTGAGTGTCCGGGTTTATTTATGGCACGAGACAACTCGCAGCATGGGTCTATCTTATTGATACGTTACAGAAAACTTCACTTGAATCCATTTTTTTTCTCTTTACCGACAAAACTCCGTACTCGATAAAATCTATTATTTCGAGCACGGGGTTTTCTGGTCAAAGTGTATCTTATCTTGTCTTTACCACGAATGATTTTCCTTGGTTAACAATAATTGTTGTTTTGCCGATATCCGCGGGTTTTTCAATTTTATTTCTTCCCCATAAGGGAAATAAGGTAATTCGATGGTATACTATATGTATATGCCTAGTAGAACTTCTTCTAACAACCTATGCATTCTGTTATCATTTCCAATTGGACGATTCATTAATCCAATTAGAACAGGATTATAAATGGATAAATATTTTTAATTTTCACTGGAGGCTAGGAATTGATGGAATTTCCATAGGACCCATTTTACTGACGGGATTCATCACTACTTTAGCTACTTTAGCGGCTCGGCCAGTTACTCGGGATTCGCGATTGTTCCATTTCTTAATGTTAGCAATGTACAGCGGTCAAATAGGATCATTTTCTTCTCGCGATCTTTTACTTTTTTTCATCATGTGGGAGTTAGAATTAATTCCTGTTTACCTACTTCTATCCATGTGGGGGGGGAAGAAACGTTTGTACTCAGCTACAAAGTTTATTTTGTACACTGCTGGGGGTTCTATTTTTCTCTTAATGGGAGTTCTTGGCATGGGTTTATATGGTTCTAATGAACCAACATTAAATTTTGAAACATCAGCTAATCAATCGTATCCTGTAGCATTAGAAATAATATTCTATTTTGGGTTTCTTATTGGTTATGCTGTCAAATCACCGATTATACCTCTACATACATGGTTACCAGATACCCACGGCGAAGCACATTACAGTACATGTATGCTTCTAGCCGGAATCTTATTAAAAATGGGGGCGTATGGATTGGTTCGGATCAATATGGAATTATTACCCCACGCTCATTCTATATTTTCTCCCTGGTTGATGATAGTAGGCACAATGCAAATAATCTATGCAGCTTTAACATCTCCCGGGCAACGCAATTTAAAAAAGAGAATCGCCTATTCCTCGGTAATCTCATATGGGTTTTACAATTATAGGAATTGCTTCCATAACCGATACGGGACTCAATGGAGCCATTTTACAAATAATTTCTCATGGATTTATTGGTGCGGCGCTTTTTTTCTTGGCAGGAACGAGTTACGATAGAATACGTCTTGTTTATCTCGACGAAATGGGAGGAATAGCTATCCCAATGCCCAAAATATT
>NW_028238412.1:0-2500 GCF_041429995.1 Eschscholzia californica
TATTGATTGCAATGAAATCTTTCATAATTGGATTTCGAGTTAGCAACTTCTATTTTTTTTTTTTTACTTTTTTTCTTCGTTTCGGATCGAAAAGCGAAGCGTTGAGTGAATCCAAAATTCAAAGGAGGTTCATGGCCAAGGGTAAAGAGGTCAGAGTCAGAGTTATTTTGGAATGTACTAGTTGTGTCCGAAACAGTGTTAATAAGGAATCGCCGGGCATTTCCAGATATATTACTCAAAAGAATCGACACAATACACCTAGTCGATTGGAATTGAGAAAATTCTGTCCCTATTGTTACAAGCATACAATTCATGGGGAGATAAAGAAATAGATTGAAGGGGCGTGTGTGTGTGCTACCCTTCGAAGTAACAAGAACAAATTACATATAATATATAGAAACAAATCAAATCCTATTTTGGTCGGATCCCAAATGAATTCGAATTCAGAAATAGGATTTTAGAGATAAGGAATAAACCATGGATAAATCCAAGCGACCTTTTCTTAAATCCAAGCGATCTTTTCGTAGGCGTTTGCCCCCAATTGGATCGGGGGATCGAATTGATTATAGAAACATGAGTTTAATTAGTCGATTTATTAGTGAACAAGGAAAAATATTATCTCGACGAGTGAATAGATTAACCTTGAAACAACAACGATTAATTACTATTGCTATAAAACAAGCTCGTATTTTATCTTTGTTACCTTTTCTTAATAATGAGAAACAATTTGAGAGAACCGAGTCAACCCCTAGAACTACTGGTCCTAGAACCAGAAATAAATAGGCCTACGCCTCAATTGAATCAAAATTGCAATTCGAACCCCAACCCAGGTTGATGTTTTGTTCGAAAAATTAGAGAATCCAGATTGGATTGTCATGTCATAAGAAAACAAAATAGAATCGGGGAATAAAAAGATAAAATCTTTTATTTTTATTATTGAAACGTGTTCGTTCATTTTTACTACTTTATCGTAGTAATTTAGACTCTACCTTCCCGGAGTTCATTCTCCGGGGAACTCCGCTTAAATCATTCTGGTGGATTCCTTCCAATCCCCTTATTTAATGATCTCATTGGAAATCATGTAAAGACAATTCCTATTTGATATAGCTATTTGTGCAAGTATTTTACGATTAAGAAGCAACTGCCTCTTGTGCAGATCGTGTATTAATCGACTATAACTATAGGATACCCTATTCTCACGAATTACTGCATTTATACGAGTGATCCACAAACGACGAAAATCTCTCTTTTGCCTGCCCCTATCTCGATGAGCAGAAACCAAAGCTCTCATTTTCTGTTGAGTAATAGTTCGAGTAAGTCTTGAATGAGCCCCTCGAAAGGTTGATGCAAATAAACGAATTTTTGTTCTACGTCTCCGAGCTATATATCCTCGTCTAATTCTGGTCATTGAATCAAATGAAACTTTGATGAATAACTGATTGATTTCGTTTCTTTCAGTCATTCTTTTTCCCCCTCCTGGTCTATTAATAACAAAACTGATTCTTCCGGTGTATAAAATAAAAATTCCAATGGCTTTTGCTACTATGACCTTCCCAACCACGATTTTTTTTGAAGCATTTCACCTCGAAATAAGAAATTGTATCGATACTCGGTATCCAAAAAATAGTAAAAGTAAATTAAGTCGTAAATGTAAATGAATAAATAGTGGGTTCCATCGTTTCTATGGTTACTTTTTAAACGGTGAGGTCCTTTCTATACACCGGAGCCCCTTCCCTATTTAGTTTTAGTAACTTGTACAGTTCACACTCTTTGGCTCTACCCATAAATTCTACAGTAATAGGTCTTTTCACAATGAGATCTACCCATACAGTAACGGCATTTAATTATGAAGGTTGGTTAGGTAGCTGACCCTGTTAATCCGTTCTTGCAAGAGTGGGAGCATAATTTTTCTGCTTTTTAAATACCATTCCCCGCTTAATGGATAACCATTTGCTACCAATGGGGAATTGCTTCTCATCTCCAATTGAGGTGATTGGATTTCTACCAATGGAAACCATAAATTTTATACACAATAGAGGTCTTTTTTTAGATAGTGAGTGGAACTCTTCCATTCTATCCTATTCATTGGTACTGATCATTGATACTGTCAAAATTGTCTCCTTTCTTTTGTTCCAGTTCATGATCTGAACGAGTCGCACATACACCCTAGTACATGTTCCTCGACGCTGAGGACATCCCCGAAGAGCGGGGGATTTTGTGACATTTCTGATTGGCTGTCTTGTGTTTCTAATAAGTTGTTTAATAGTTGGCATGCTGAATCGTATACAGAATGGGCTGGTTTAGATCGATCCTAACCGGATGATTATGAATTACGTCGATTTCATTGAATATTTTACCCCATTTTACCTCGGTAAGAAGATAAAATATCAAATCACAGTTCATTCAATTATGGTTCGAAATGGAATCACGGATTTACGTGAAATCCTCGGTATTTTCGACCGCTACAAGATCAACAATTCCATGGGCTTGGGCTTCTGTT
>NW_028238412.1:10000-15000 GCF_041429995.1 Eschscholzia californica
CCATTTGCAACTCCTTTGGAAATATTACCCGAATGGTATTTCTTTCCCGTATTTCAAATACTCCGTACAGTACCAAATAAGTTATTGGGGGTTCTTTTAATGGTTTCAGTACCAGCGGGATTATTGACAGTACCCTTTTTGGAGAATGTTAATAAATTCCAAAACCCATTTCGTCGTCCAGTAGCTACAACCGTCTTTTTGATTGGTACCGCAGTAGCCCTTTGGTTGGGTATTGGAGCAACATTACCTATTGATAAATCTCTAACTTTAGGTCTTTTTCAAATTAACTCAACCGTGAAATAGAAATAAAAAACCACGACGTATGTATCTAGGGAGGATTCACTTTGAAGCGACTATTCCCTAGATACATCTATTCAATGGAATTCTAGATCTATCCCGAATATACGGATCGTGCTGAAGATTCAAAACCAATTTCATTTTCTTCTTTTTTTATAAAAAAAAGAAGAAATCATTCCAATGTATTTAAAAATGAAAACTGATTCTTCGGTAAATTAATTGCGAAATGCTTTTGTAGAATGTCTAATATCTGTTTTACCTCTTCTATGCGAAAATGCTCAATTTTCATAAGATCTTCTTGACTCTTATTCAAAAGGTCCAATAATGTATATATATTGGACCTTTTGAGGCAATTATAGATCCTGGGAGGCAATTCTGATTGGTCAATAAAAATACATTTCAATGCTATTTCTTTTTTGTTTTTCCTTAGTTTATCCAATCTATCATGAAAGGTAAAAAAGGGTATAGTAACCCTGTTTTGATTGTCCTCTAAATGTATGTCCTGCTCTTCCGCATGTAGAAAAGGTATAAATAAATCAATCAAATTACGGGAGGCTTCGTGAAGTGCTTCTTTAGGAGTTAAACTTCCATTCGTCCAGATTTCTAGAAAAAGTATTTCTTGTTTTTCATTTCCATTCCCATAAGAATGAATACTATGATTCGCATTTCGAACAGGCATGAATACAGCATCTATAGGAAAACTTTCACCTTGGGCGTTATTTGGTGTTTTCATACGATATCCGCGATTCCTTTCGATTTGTAATCCAATACACAAATCGATAGGTTCCGTTAGGCTAGCTATATGCTGTGTAGTATCAACGATTTCCACAGAAGGCGGTGAGATGATGTCTTGAGCAGTTACGTATCCAGGACCCTTGACGCAAATGGATGCGTCGTGAGTTCCATACAGATTACTTCTCAATACAATTTCTTTCAAATTCATTAAAATTTCATGTACGGATTCTTCAATACCTACTATGGTAGAATATTCATGTGGTATCTTCTCAGATTTTGCACGTGTGATACATGTTCCTTCTATTTCTCCAAGCAAAGCCCTTCGCATCGCGATGCCTATTGTATCGGCTTGACCTCTCATAAGCGGAGACAGAATAAAACGGCCATAATAAAGGCGCTTACTGTCTGCTCTTGATTCAACACACTTCCACTGTAGTGTCCGAGTAGATACTGCTACTTCCTCTCGAAGCATAGTTATTTGATCAGATCATTGAATCATTTATTTCTCTTGAAATCTGTTCAATTCTTATTTCTACACACGTCTTTTTTTAGGGGGTCTACATCCATTATGTGGCATAGGGGTTACGTCCCGTACAAAACTTAAGAGTATACCACTTCTACGAATGGCTCGTAATGCTGCATCTCTTCCGAGACCAGGACCTTTTATCATGACTTCTGCTCGTTGCATACCCTGATCTACTACTGTACGAATAGCATTTCCTGCCGCGGTTTGAGCAGCAAACGGTGTCCCTCTTCTTGTGCCCCTGAATCCACACGTCCCGGCGGAGGACCAAGAAACTACCCGACCCCGTACATCTGTAACCGTTACAATGGTATTGTTGAAACTTGCTTGAACATGAATAACACCTTTTGGTATTCTACGTCCATTCTTACGTGAACCAATACGCCCATTCCTACGTGAACCACCTCTTGGTATAGGTTTTGCCATATTTTATCATCTCATAAATATGAGTCAGAGATATACGGATATATCCATTTCAGGTTAAAACAGATCCTTTATTTAATTTGTACATTTGGTCCTTTAGCGAGTCCTTTTTTAAAAGGATTATCCTTGTCTCTGTTTATGTCTCGGGTTGGAACAAATTACTATAATTCGTCCCCGCCTACGGATCAGTCGACATTTTTCACAAATTTTACGAACGGAGGCCCTTATTTTCATATTTGTCATTCCTTACCTTAATTCCGAATCTACTCCTTGGAAGAAAATAAGTCTCTTGAAATTTTGAACCTCGAGTTGTATCCCCACGAAAGTCATGTTGAAAAAGACACCTAATCATTCGAATCTTTGTTGCGGAGTCTATAAATTATACGTCCCCGGGTTGAATCATAACGACTTACTTCGATTTTGACTCTATCTCCTGGTAGTATCCGTATAAAACTACGTCGGATCTTTCCTGAGACATAACCTAGAATCAGATCTTCATTATCTAAACGAACCCGGAACATACCATTGGGAAGTGATTCAGTAATTAAACCTTCATGAGTCAATTTTTGTTCTTTCATTCCAGGTAACCCCCTTGAAGTATCAACTAATGGAGGAGGAGTGATATTAGACAACCAGCCCTTCCTCTTTTTTTTTATTTATTTTTTTTCACAAATAGGAAGTTACCGAGTCAATTCGGATACTAGAAGGGTCACCATATATAACACAAAATTTCTCCTCCGATTCCTTCTAGTCGAGCCTCTCGGTCTGTCATTATACCTCGAGAAGTAGAAAGAATTACAATCCCCATTCCTCCTAAAATCCTAGGGATTCGTTGATAGTTAGAATAGATTCGTAGACCGGGCCGGCTGATACGTTTTAAAATAGTTCTATATGGTCCTTTTCTATTTCTTCTATGTCGCAGGGTTGAAACCAAAAAATATTTGTTGCTTTCTCGATGTTTTCTCACGTTTTCGATAAAGCCTTCTCGTAGAAGTATTTTCACAATGCTTTCGGTGATATTAGTAGATGCTATTCGAACCGTTCCTTTTTTATCCATGTCAGCATTTCGTATAGAAGTTATTATGTCGGCAATAGTGTCCCTACCCATGATGAACTATAATTATCGGTGCCTCCGAGTTTTGATATAATCAACATGCTCTTTTTTTTTTTTATGAATTCTTAAGGGATATACGTGATACACAATCTACTAAATTAATTTAATCTATTTCCGAGACCTACTATATTATGGTCTCGTCTATTAGTATTTATAATACCTCGGGGGCTAATGAGACTATTTTAGTAAAATTCAACTGTCTCAATTCCCGAGCTATCGCACCAAAAACTCGAGTTCCTTTTGGATTTCCTTCTTGATCAATGACAACTGCAGCATTGTCATCATATCGTATTATCATACCGTTGTCACGTTTAAGTTCTTTACATGTACGTACAATTACAGCTCTGATCACCTCTGATCTTTCTAGAGGCATATTGGGCACTGCTTCTTTGATTACAGCAACAATAACGTCACCAATATGAGCATAACGGCGATTACTAGCTCCTATGATTCGAATACACATCAATTCTCGAGCCCCGCTGTTGTCCGCTACATTTAAATGGGTCTGAGGTTGAATCATATCATTTTTTTTTTATCTTTTCTTTCAATGCAAAGAAAGGGCAAAGGAAAAAAAGAAATATTGTTTGTCCAGAAACAAAAATCTGCGGTTGTTTTTTATCACAAAAACCCCTTTCCTTTGGTTGCACATCCCTATTCCGCAATAAGGAATTGGGTTCGTATAGGCATTTTGGACGCAGCGATTGAAATAGCTTCTCTGGCTACAATTTCTGATACTCCACCCATTTCATAAAGTATTCGACCCGGTTTAACGACCGATACCCAATATTCGGGAGATCCTTTCCCCGAACCCATACGCGTTTCCGTAGGTCTTACTGTAACAGGCTTGTCTGGAAATAGACGTACCCATATTTTTCCACCACGACGCGCATATCGTGTCATTGCTCGTCTCCCTGCTTCTATTTGTCTAGATGTGATCCAAGCGGGTTCAAGTGCCTGAAGAGCATATCTACCGAAACTAATATGATTGCCTCGATAAGATATTCCCTTCATTCTTCCTCTATGTTGTTTACGGAATCTGGTTCTTTTGGGGTTATAGTTGATGGTTGTTTCTCAATGCCATCTCTACTGCAGAACCGGACATGAGAGTTTCTTCTCATCCAGCTCCTCGCGAATGAAACGATTCATTACTATTACAAATATGTAGTGAATTAATAATACACTGAATCATGGGATTTTTTGAGATCGAATCTGTCACGTAAAAATTTTAATGTCTTGGATTTATATACAACTAGACATATATTTTTATGAAAATCGATTTTTTAGAACTATAACGAATCTTTATTTTGACCCTTATTGAATCCCTCAAAACTTAGCAATCCAATAAGGCTTTCGCGGGCGAATATGGACTCTTTCAATATCTCTTTCATACGTAGGGTCAGGTCAGCCCATGACCTCTAAATGAATTGATTCCTGGTTCTTTCCGCCATCCCACCCAATGAATCATTAGGATTCGTTTTCAATAGAATCTTCTGCAGTCACAGGTTCCGTCGTTCCCATCACTTCTTGATTAATGGCTAGGCCTGAACTCTGCAATGGAGCTCCTAATTAAATTTGTTATTCCTGAGTCAATCTACTCAGTCTTTATTGACTCGATGCTCTTTATTATTTTTCCTATGAACCGGATTCATTTAATTATGTAATTATAATTATGGCCGAATCCAATCCATAGTGATGCTTTATTACACTGCCTTTGTATGAGATAATTCATAGACCATACATATTGGAATCATATATCATTGATATTCTCTTTCTCTCTTTCTCTCACCCTTCCATTTATCCACATCCTTTTCTTTTTTTTTTTCGCTTAACAACCCATAATCAGATTTATTTTTATTTTATGTAAAAAGATTTCAGTTGCTCCAACGATATGATCGATACATCATATAG
>NW_028238413.1:10000-15000 GCF_041429995.1 Eschscholzia californica
GCCGGCTTACTAATGGGATGCCCTAAAACGTTACAAAATTTCGCTTTAGCCAATGATCCAATCAAAGGAATAATTGGGACTATAGTATCGAACTTCTTAATAGCAATATCCATTATAAATGTATTTTCTAGCATTTGACTCCTTACCATTGAAGGATTTAGTTGTACACTTGCAAGATAGCTCAGAAACTCGAGGGAATGATTGGATAATTGATTTATATGGATTCTATCTGGTTGAGACCAGAAGGAAAAATGGCATTGCCATAAATTTACAAGGTGATATTTCCATTTATTCATCAGAAGAGAACTTCCCTTTGACGCTAGAATGGATTTTCCTTGATATCTGACATAATGCATGAAAGGATCTTTGAACAACCATAGGATAGTCTGAAAATCATTA
This sequence comes from Eschscholzia californica, assembly GCF_041429995.1. Taxonomy (NCBI): domain Eukaryota; kingdom Viridiplantae; phylum Streptophyta; class Magnoliopsida; order Ranunculales; family Papaveraceae; genus Eschscholzia; species Eschscholzia californica. The sequence continues at coordinate 10,400 of NW_028238413.1, forward strand.
CGCAACACTACTGCGGGATGCTCTATTTTTGCATAGAAATGTGTTCGCTCAAGAAGGATTCCAAAAGATGTTGATCGTAAATGAAAAGATTGTTTACGTAGAAAAACGAATATGGATTCGCATTCATATACATGAGAGTTATATAGGAACAATAAGAATCTTTGATTCTCTTTTGAAAAAAGAGAAATAGCTTTCTTTTGAGTAATAAGACTATTCCAATTAGGATACTCATGGAGAAAGAATCGCAATAAATGCAAAGAGGGGGCATCTTGTATCCAAGAGCGAAGGGTTTGAACTAAAATTTCCAGATGGACGGGGTGGGGTATTAGTATATCTGACACATGATTTAAATATGATAATTTATCATCTAAAAAAGGAAATATTGAATGAATTGATCGTAAATTATGAGATTTTGTTATACCTTTTCCTTCTATAGAAGATCCTAATCGCAGTGAAAGTGGAATTTCCACAATAACTGCAAATCCCTCGGATATCATTTGATAATAAACATTTTTATTGTGTCCAACAAATTGATTTTGTTTAAAAACATTAGCCGAAATAATCAAATACTTCTGTTGATACATTCGAGTAATTAAACGTTTCACAAGCAGTGAACTGGATTTATTGTCATAACCTACATTTTTCACAGTTTCATAAGGAATCGATCTATTTAAACCATGATCATGAGCAAGTGCATAAATATACTCCTGAAGGAGAAGTGGATATAGGAAGTCTTGTTGCCGAGATCTATCTATTTCTAAATATCCTTGTAATTCCTCCATTTGAAATTCGATTTGAAACAAAGGCAAAGGATTTCTTGGGTTCACAAACAATACATAGTGCGATACAGTCAAAACAAGGTATATAATAAGAAAATAATAGATACCTCGGAGACAGATAGGCTAATCAACGGATCTTCCCTTTATTACATCCACTTGTTTGGGTTCATTATAGGATAAGAAAATTGTTAGAAATCCTTTATTTTTGCAAGCCGATCGCTCTTTTGACTTTGGAATAATTCATCTTTATCAATATACCCTTTCTTCTACACATTCGTCCCACACTCCATACTATAATGGAGATATAGTGAATAGTTAGGATTCATAAAAAAATCGATAATCCACCTATAGGAGAACCCTTTCCCGCATCAAGCACTAATATATTTTTAACGTATAATTAGATCGGGTAATCATTCAAATTAAGAACATAAGCTCGTTGCTTTTTACTTCCCTATAATTGGAGCCATAGGGCTCTATCCATTTATTCACTCGACCACCCCGTGAATTTTTTTTCACACCCCAAGAATTCAAACAATATTTTGTACCGATCTGGTAAGGGTGAAATATTCTCAGAGTTTTTCATTGATACGACATGCTGTTTTTTCCATTCATTCCCTTTCAGGATCAGTCGTGGTCTTACAAACTTTACCAATGGTATGGACGAATCCGTTGCTTCATCCAAATGTGTAAAAGATTCTAGCCGCACTTAAAAGCCGAGTACTCTACCGTTGAGTTAGCAACCCGAATAATGTAATTATGGTTACGGTGTTAGATACGACAAAAATAAAAATAAATACGAAAGAGACTGGATCGCACGACCCCATCAAAAGATTGAACTATCAACAAATAAAAAAAGCATTTTATGGTCAATTATGAACATAAAAATGAACAGATCAAATGAAATATAGAAGAAATTCCCAGATAAATATAGAAAATCTATAGACCTTTTTTTCTTTATTTTATCTATTTTTTCATTCATAGAAGGTCTCTTGTGTCACAGCAAATCCAACGAAGACATCATTTTCATAAAGTAAAAAACCAAACTTATGGGACGTGGATAAATAGATCTATTTATCCACGATCCAATTATATTTGTTCAATGCCCTATTGTCAATATGAACGTTGAAAAAAAAAAAAAAAAAATAAGAAATTAAATTGAAATAAAAAAATAAGGAAGGAGTAGGAAAAATCTCGGGTTTATTTAATATAACTAAAGGTAAATAAGCAAACTTGACTCCTTGTTTCTTGGTGGAATCCCAACAAAAACCATCCGATTGAGAATAATCCCATAATTTTTTGGATCCTATTATTTTATTTCATCTATTGACTCAATCCTTTTTCTATCCGTCTCATATCACGAAAAGGTATTTTTATCGTTATTTCTAGAATATCGGATTATAATTATATGAGAGCGATACATATAGTAAATAGGTATAAATAGAGCAAGAAAAAGAGTGAATAATGAAAAAAAAAAAAATTCAACAAAGTTAGCATATGGGCGACCCCCTCTTTCTTTTTCTTTTTTCATTAATTTTAGTTCGTTTGATTAACGCGAAGTTCTTTAAATACCTCTGCCCTCTTTGAAATATCATAAACGGTTCCTGTGGGTTGAGCACCTTTTTCAAGGAAATATAGAATAGCGGGAACATTTGAATAAGTTTGATTCTTTATCGGATCGTAAAAACCCACTTTACGAAGATCTCTTCCTTCTCTTCGGGATCGAACATCAATTGCAACGATTCGATAGATGGCTCATTGGGATAGATGTAGATGAACAATGCCCCCCCTAGAAACGTATAGGAGGTTTTCTCCTCGTACGGCTCGAGAAAGAATGATTCGAATTTGTGTATATAATGTCAAATAGATCAATAAAATCCTCAAATTCATTAAACTATGATTTCATTCGTTTTTTTTTCTTCCTTCCCGAAAAAGAAAAAAATCATTCGTACTCATAACTCAAGTTCTATAATTATCAAAGAGCTCAAAGGAAAATCCTTAGGCCTAGGAATTTTCTTTATTGAGCTGTCTCTAACCCCCTTTCTTGGTCTCATTTAGAATCCATTTTTTATTCCTCATTCTGACCCAATTATTGTAGTAAGACAATTGAAAATGGTGTTTTCTTGTTCCGGGATCTTTTATCTTTGCTTTGAATCATTGGGTTTAGACATTACTTCGGTGATCTTTAATCGTTTCAAAATGGCAGCAACATACCTTTTGTGATTTCTTTCTAGCGAAGAATCATATGAACGATTGATTCCCGTGCGATACACTTTTGTTTTGATCGAAATAGTTTTCTCAATTCCAAGAAAATTTCCTTTGTTTATTTGAAACTTTTGTTCGAATTGGGTCCTTTCTATTTCTAATTCGAAGATATATTTACGAAGTTGTTCCAACTTATTAATTGACACTAACCCTAGATCCTTGCCCTTGAGAAATGAATCAATACTTTCTGCTCGAGCTCCATCATGTACTATTTACAACCCAACAAAATAGGGGTTGTTCTAGTGGAACAGAACAAACTATGTCGAGCCAAGAGCACCTTCATTTCTATATAAAATGGTGGGTGTAAGAATCCACAGCCGATCATGTCCTTCAAGTCGCACGTTGCTTTCTACCACATCGTTTTAAACGAAGTTTTACCATAACATTCCTCTAGTTTGGAACCGGTATGGAATTGATTCAATATGGAATCATGAATAGTCATTGGCTCAATTGGTACATAGTAATCTACACTTTATACTTTGTTTTTCTATATAGAAAGGTAATTATTTATCTGGAGAAGTCTCAGCAAGGATTCACTTTAATTAACCGCCTATTTTATTGTATGAATGAAAAAATTCATTTATCAAAGAACACGAATAAACAAGTTCTTCTTTAATCTGCATCTTCAACAGATTGTTCAAGACGATCAATTAAAGAAAACAAAAGAAGGGTCTTTAATTAGATTCCCAATCCCGCAACAAAATGAATAAATTAATATAATATTAAGTATTAACCAAATAAACTAGTCCAATGAACTGGAAAGGCCGTAAGTTAATCGATAGAATAAATTAATCAACCTCACACTTCTTCGAGTACCAAGGGCTCATAAAGAATCATTAAAAGGGTTTAATTTAACCAATTTCCTACTTCGATATCATTATTATTTTTTATTATTTTTTGAATAAAGTTTTCCAGTAAAGATCAAATTGGATTTCGAAATCAATCAAAAGGTTATCACAATCATATCATAACGAGTCGATAAAAATGTTTATCAGATATCTCATTGATTAAAGTAAAGAGAGCAAAATTTGATCATCATAAAAGAAATATATGTTTCTTTTTCAATTGAATCATCAATGATTCAAACTAGAACTAGATAGATAAATTGAGAAACAAATCCAATTGATTTCTTTTTTTTGTAGGGAGGGGTGAGATAGAGATAGAAAATACTCGTGTAAGGTAAGGTTTAGGGCGTTAGTTTTTAATCTGATTGAGAAAATAAAAATCGGAAGAATACGATCTTTCCATATTCATCAGATAAACCGAACAATTGTCACTGGAGGGAGTCGCGGGATCACAGATCTTTTTCATCAAAATCGAAATGTCACTGACATAGAACAATAACAATGTATACAATACATATACTATCGGCATTGGTTAATTTTCTATATATTTTTGTTTTTGACTTCAAGGTCAAGAATCTTTTCATTGATTTACAATTAATCATTAGAACCAGCTACTAAATACAAAAATTAGGTTCAAAGAAAATACACCTGTTACATATTGAACTTTTTTTGTTAATGAGATCCGGCAGACAGACAAAGATAAACGAGTCCAGAT
>NW_028238413.1:20000-25553 GCF_041429995.1 Eschscholzia californica
AGAACTTCCCTCTTGTATCATTAAACCGTCACCCATTAATACAACACCAACATTATTTGACTCCAAATTAAGAGCAATGCCTATTGTACCTTCTTCAAATTCTACTAACTCGCCTGCCATTACTTCATCAAGACCATGAATACGAGCAATGCCGTCACCTACTTGAAGTACAGTGCCGGTATTCACAATCTTTACTTCTCTATTATATTGCTCAATGCGTTCACGGATAATATTACTAATTTCGTCGGCTCTAATCGTTGCCATGAGTCTTTCTTATTTCTTTTTCAGAAGCAAGGGAAAAAAATAATACCTACAGTAGAGTAGAAGGACTAATCAGTTATTTCTTTCATCGCACCAAACATACCAATATTTACATTGATGGTGCGTAAATGTAACTCGCTGTTCAAACAACTATTCAGAGTTCCTAGAGCTCGTTGTAAGGCTTGTTGGAAAACCCGTTGTCGGACTTGATTAATCGCTCTTTGTTGTTCAAACTGAATGGTTTCGTTTTTGTAATTTTCTAATTGTTCCAAATTCTTATAAGTTGAATTAATCAAATTCAATTTTTCTCGTTCTATTTCAGAATATCCATTCACTCGAAACTGATCGGCTTCCATTTCCACTTTCCGTAAGCGGGCCCTGGCTTTTTCCAGCTGTTCAATGGCCCCCCCACGTAGTTCTTCTGAATTTCGAATAGTACTACAGATCCTCTGTTTTCGATTATCTAATAAATCACTTAATGAAAGTAGATTATCTTCTCATTCAGTTCAAAACTTCCATGATCTCTTCCCGAACCAAACATGAACCTTTCGATTCATTTGGCTCTCACGCTCAGTTACTTATGGGGCATTTCCGTATCTTTTTTTTTATGTAATGAGCCTATCCTCTCTTCTCTGTTCATATTCCAAAATGGAAAATAGATCATTGATCCAAGACCAGAACATTCGGAGGACTCTTCCGACCAGACAAAAATCTGTAATTATCGGCAAAGTTGTTTCTTTTTTTTTATTAATTTTCTGAAAATTCAAAAAATGCTTTTTACTTTATACATAGGTCGTCGATTCAGCATTGGAAAAAGGGTAGGGTGCCCATTTTTCCAGTAACTGGTTCAAATCATTTTATCGGTATGAGTGTTATATATCGGATAAATTGCCAACTATTTATTTTGAAACCATCTCCATACTAACATAGTGGTAGAAAGAGTACCATGTCGCGCCTGGACTTCAAACGGTTTAGTTTTAACCATGTTAATAGTCCCACATTATTGGTTGATAGAGAATCAAAGTGGATTTACCAATGAGTCACGAAATGCTATGGTTCGTCCATATGATTTCTTAACTTATTCAGAAGTAATTCGCGAGATCGTGCACCCTTCTTTCCTAGTTATAGTTATAAAGAAAAAAAGAAAATGCAGCTGGTTAGATCCAGCCTATTCTTGAAATAAACAACTCGCACACACTCCCTTTCCAAAAAAGATCAATACACCAAGTACTACACTTAGATTTATTGGATTTGTTGCTAAAATATCGGTATTAAACCCGAAACTCCCGGCGGATGGCCAGTGACCCAAGGAAACGAAAGAATCGGTTACAGTTTTCATATGATCTCCTCTTATAGATAGGACTAACAAAATCAAACAGAGTTCATTTTGTATCACTTCATCCCTTTTTTTTTATTGATTTCTAAATAGATTTCATTATTCTAGTTTTCAATTGTTTTATTATTTATTGTAATTGAAGTTCCCACTAAGAAAAATACTTATTCGAATTAGGTCCAGATCTCATGTCAATTGTGAAATACCTCGTTTGTTGCAACGCTTTCTAAAAACCAAAAAGGTTTCAATTGGAGTAAGAACGGGAAGAAAGAAAGCGAGTGGGTCTGCTAATTCCTCATCCTCAAATCAGTCCTTCCCGCGGGATATTGTCTCAACGAATAAGTGATTGTAGGAGTGAAATCTTGATATAATTCAAAAAAATAAGTGGCAAATTCAAGGCAATAAAATAAGAAAAAACTGTCAAATTTCTAGGATTAAACAAAAGGATTCGCAAATAAAAGTGCTAATGCCACGACCAGCCCATAAATTGTTAAAGCTTCCATAAAAGCCAGACTAAGCAACAAAGTACCTCGTATTTTACCCTCTGCCTCTGGTTGTCTCGCGATACCCTCTACGGCTTGTCCCGCAGCAGTACCTTGACCAACTCCGGGTCCAATAGAAGCAAGCCCTACGGCCAATCCAGCAGCAATAACGGAAGCGGCAGAAATCAGTGGATTCATGGTAAGCTCCTCGCACCAAAATAAAGAAATGGTTAATGATACAATCAACCAATGAATTATTACTTACCTAAGATATATCCAATTGAAGTAACTAAGAACTTTGAATTGAAGTAATGATATTATTGAATCATCAGAACGACTTCTATATCTCGTTTTTAGTTCCCACCCATGGAGTCTTTATCAATCCCTACGGCTCTAGTCCTTCCATTTCGTCTGTGATGAATGAATAAACAGATGAAATGGGAGGACTTTTCTATTGGGATTCTCATCTAAATTCACAGTGGGATCGTAAAGGAAATAAGATCTATGAATAGTTCATAATATAACTAGTCAATATATAATATCACATATACATATGTTTCTTACATAGCGTAAACCAACTATTCCCATCTTATATACATTACATCCGGATTCGAGAATCCCCCTTTGAAACATACACAAGAGTTGGCTTATAGCCATTATATATGCCTAATTCGACCTCCTAACCTATTTTTTTTCTCATCTGTAAATTATTCTTTGCCTTTTCTTTATCATTATCCCGCATGAATCCAAATAGACGGATTCATTAGCCTAAATCATTACATATCAATACAATATCAGAATTTGATTGATCTAATTGCATGCAATTAATTAGAATTTCTTTCAATCGTTGAATTAACTCAAATGAAATGGCAATCGTTCTATAGAATATAGAACATCGTTTTTTTGTTTAATCGCACATCGGAACCAAATAGCATAACAATTTTTATTCAAAGCAGGAATCGTAATATCGTAATTGAATGAACAAATCGAAATAGAATATTCATTGGGGGTATGACATAAATGGGCCGGGAATCTTAGGAAAAAGATCTTTTAGATCTCTTTTTTTTTACAATTCCTGAATATCAATCATATCGGAATCTTTTTTGCTACTACTCTAGATTGTATCTACCATATTTGTATATATTATGTTCCCAAAATAGCTTATGCTTATCTTGAGTCGCCCATACATTTAGGCTAAAAAAAGACTAAGACTCTTTTGAAAGCTAGTCAATGATGACCCTCCATGGATTCACCTATATAAGCCGCGGCTAAAGTTGCAAAAATAAGAGCTTGAATACCACTTGTAAATAATCCAAGGAACATGACAGGTATAGGAACCACTGAAGGTACTAAAGAAACAAGAACAACAACTACTAATTCATCAGCCAATATATTCCCGAAAAGTCGAAAACTAAGTGATAAGGGTTTTGTGAAATCTTCTAGGATGTTAATTGGTAAAAGTATTGGAGTTGGTTGAATGTATTTACCGAAATAACCCAATCCTTTTTTGGTAAGACCCGCATAGAAATATGCCACGGACGTAGGTAAAGCTAAAGCAACAGTAGTATTTATATCATTTGTGGGTGCGGCTAACTCCCCGTGAGGTAACTGTATGATTTTCCGAGGTAAAAGAGCCCCCTGACCAGTTAGAAACAAAAATAAATAGGAACATAGTTCCAATAAAGGGAACCCAAGGACCATATTCTTCTCCAATCTGGGTTTTGCTCAAGTCTCGAATGAATTCAAGGACATATTCGAAGAAATTCTGACTGTCGGTCGGAATGGTTTGTGGATTCCGAACAGCTATAGTCGCTGAACCTAATAAGATGGCAATTACGACCCACGAAGTAATAAGTACTTGGGCATGGACTTGGAAACCGCCTATTTGCCAATAGAAATGTTGGCCTACTTCCACGCTGGATATATCGTATAAGCCTTTTAGCGTGTTGATGGAACATGGTAGAACATTCATATTGCCCTCTGACAGAAATAGAACTTAAAAAGGAATTATTTGATTCCACTATCTCTTTCTCAACTCGTCTACTTGAATCATATATTTCAGTTCGGATACCAAGTAATCACATAATATCCCCAGTTATTTTATCTCTTTTTTGATATTCAGAAATAGTAACCGATTCAATATCAATAAATCTATGGAGTTCCGAAGTAATTGACTTATCTTATTATTAATCAACGATTTGTTATATAGCTAGAACGGCCCTCACAAATTGCGAATACTAATTTGTTAAGAATTAATCGGATTGAAGCTATAGCATCATCATTGGCTGGAATCGAAATATCTGCGAGATCCGGGTCACAATTTGTATCAATTAAACAAATCGTTGGAATTCCCAAAGTTACACATTCTCGAAGAGCCGTATATTCTTCTTGCTGGATCAACGATGATTACAATATCAGGCAACCCCGTCATATATTTGATCCCACCCAGATATGTTTGCAAGTGATATAATTGTCTCTTCAACATTGCTGCATCTCGTTTCGGAAGGTGGTGAGTCTTCCCGTCTTTTGTTCCGCTCTCAAATCCCTGAACTTATGAAGTCTCGTTTCTGTAGTGGACCAATTCGTTGACATACCACCCGAGCCATTTTTTATTAACATAATGACACCGAGCCCTTATTGCAGCCGATGCTACTGAATCAACTGCTTTATTTTTGGTACCAACTATTAAGAATTGTTTTCCCCTACTTGCTGCATCAAAAACTAAATCACAAGCTTCTGATAAAAAACGAGCAGTTCTAGTAAGATTTGTAATATGAATACCTTTACGCTTTGCAGAGATGTAAGGTGCCATTCTAGGATTCCATTTCCTAGTACCATGACCAAAATGAACTCCTGCTTCCATCATCTCTTCCAAATTTATGTTCCAATATCTTCTTGTCATTTCTCCCACGCTTCCTCTTTTTTTTTTTTTAAGAGATGCGGTACCCTAAATCCTAAATAAATAATTGTTCCGATGGAACCTTCTACCGTAGATTGACTGTTGATACACGCGCCAAGCCATTAATTTCTTTCTATTAACTATATATCTTTATTACCAAATCAAATGACCGGACCAGGTAGTTAAAGTTAAGTTAAAAGGATGAATCCCCTCTTAGGAATCATTAAATCCCGTAAATGATTGTTCTGATGGATCATGGAAATTCTTTGGGATGCAAGAATCAAATAATTCTCTGTGTTGGAACAAAATATCTCTAAATTCTCCCCTGAATAGATTCTTCTTTTTTATTTCCAAAGGAATGTTGCTGTGTTGCCTTGAACGGTACACTAATCCTTTGAATCCGGTACCAACAGGTATCATCCCCCCCCAGAAACAACGTTCTCTTTCAGACCTTTCAACCAATCGATACGACCTCGTAGAGCGGCTTTTGCTAAAACTCGAGCAGTTTCTTGAAAACTCGCTTCGGATATGAAACTTTGAGTATTCAGAGACGCCCTCGTTATTCCCAATAAGACGGC
>NW_028238415.1:5000-7500 GCF_041429995.1 Eschscholzia californica
GCCCTTGGGATGCCTTATGTTGCATCCCAAGGGCCAAGGCACCTGCCAGCCCAAGGGCTGTGCACGGCCTGGGGAGGGAGCTCACCCCTCCCCTATATAGTGCAAAGTTATTGTTTTCCCTATTTTCACAAGGAAACATCAAATTTTTAACCAAGCATACTCGGCCTTTGATCCTTCGTTACTCGTCCAAATCCAACAAACTTGCATTCGTTGGAAAGGTCTTTTCACAAGGATTCTTTTGATATATAATAATAGCGATTCCGATAAATATTTATTTTTTTATGAATTTTTAAGTGAATAAACAATTAAAAATTCAAAAAAAATAGAAAAAAAATATTTTTTTCCCGATTCTTTCTCCAATATTCCTGATAAATACCCACACACCCACATATGGAGAATGGTCGAAAATGCTCGAGTGGATATCGAGATGTCCGACGAAGCACCACTTGGAAGGGCCGAGGCACGGGACGCCCGAGCTGTTGCTCGGGCCGGCACGGGACGCGCATGGGACAGCCCGGGACGGCATGGGACGCCCTCGCTACAGCTCGGGACGGCCAGGTACGCCCGAGACTTGGCTCGGGACGGCCTGGGACGCCCTCGCCATAGCTCGGGACGGCCTGGGACGCCAGAGACTAGGCTCGGGACGGCCTCGGCACAGCTCGGGACGGCCTGGGACGCCCTTGCCACAGCTCGGGACGGCCTGGGACGCCCTTGCCACAGCTCGGGACGGCCTGGGACGCCCGAGACTTTGCTCGGGACGGCCTGGGACGGCCTCGGCACAGCTCGGGACGGCCTGGGACGCCCGAGACTTTGCTCGGGACGGCCTGGGACGCCCGAGACTTGGCTCGGGACGGCCTGGGACGCCCTCGCTACAGCTCGGGACGCCCTGGGACGGCCTCGACACAGCTCGGGACGCCCTGGGACGTCCGAGACTTTGCTCGGGCCGGCCTGGGACGCCCGAGACTTGGCTCGGGACGGCCTGGGACGCCCGAGACTTGGCTCGGGACGGCCTGGGACGCCCGAGACTTGGCTCGGGACGGCCTGGGACGCGCTCGGCACAGCTCGGGACAGGCCGGGACGCCCGAGCCGAGCTTCGGGTCGCACGAAATCTCTTCGTATTCCGACATATTAGAAGCTTCCCATCATGTAGTAGGCCGAGCTTTGCCCTTTGGATGCCCTATGGTGCTTGGCGAGCACTAGGGAACGTGCCAGCACAAGTGCTGTGCACGCTCTGGGGAAGGAGCTCAACCCTCCCCCTTATAGTGCAAAGTTATTGTTTTTCCTATTTTCACAAGGAAACATCAATTTTTTAACCAAGCATACTGGGCCTTTACTCCTTCGTTACTCGTCGGAATCCAGCAAACTTATACTCGTCGGAAAGGTCTTTTCGCAAGGATTTTTTTGATATATTATAATAGCGATTCCGATAAATATTTATTTTTCTATGAATTTTTAAGTGAATAAACACCGGAAAATTCATAAAAAATAGAAAAAAAAATATTTTCCTCCGTTTCTTTTCTCCAATAATTCATAAATAATACCTCAATAGTATTAATGAAGAGAGAGTCGAAGTGGCCCGGGTGGATTTCGAAATGTCCCACGACCCCATAGAATGCACGGGCCAGCCGAGCCAAAAGAATGGGACGCGCACGGGACAGCATTGGTCAGGCTCGGGACGGCACGGGACAGCACGGGACGCGCATGGGACAGCACGGGACGCGAATGGGACGGCCTTGCTAAGGCTCGGGACGGCATGGGACAGCTCGGGACGCGCATGGGACGGCACGGGACGCGCATGGGACGGCCTTGGTGAGGCACGGGACGGCCTTGGTCAGGCTCGGGACGCGCATGGGACGGCACGGGACGGCCTTTGTGAGGCTCGGACGGCACGGGACGCGCATGGGACGGCCTTGGCGAGGCTCGGGACGGCATGGGACAGCACGGGACGGCCTCGGCACAGCTCGGACGGCACGGGACGCGCATGGGACGGCCTCGGCACAGCTCGGACGGCACGGGACGGCCTTGGCGAGGCTCGGGACGGCAAGGGACGGCCTCGGCACAGCTCGGGACGGCACGAGACGCGCATGGGACGGCCTTGGTGAGGCTCGGACGGCACGGGACGCGCATGGGACATCATGGGACGCACATGGGACACCTTATGGGGATCATCAAGGCGTCTTGCACGGGACATTCTTTCCCACGAAGGGCATTTACATGGGACATCTTAGGAGTCGAGAGCCGGCACATGGGACAACGTAGTTCACACGCACGGAACACTTTACTTTCGTTTGGAACGTCGTGGGATCTTTATGTTCCCATTAGCACCGAACCTTTAACATGCTAGGAAGCTATGTTCGATCTTCTCGAAGTGTCGATGGAACTTCGATGGATACACATCCGATCCGATGTTATGATGATGTACTTTCTCCGAGATCGATGTTGGGGCCGTATTCCGATGTCATGATGATGTACTTTCTCCGAGATCGATGTGACGGCCTTG
>NW_028238416.1:0-2500 GCF_041429995.1 Eschscholzia californica
CTGAATCATGGGATTTTTTGAGATCGAATCTGTCACGTAAAAATTTTAATGTCTTGGATTTATATACAACTAGACATATATTTTTATGAAAATCGATTTTTTAGAACTATAACGAATCTTTATTTTGACCCTTATTGAATCCCTCAAAACTTAGCAATCCAATAAGGCTTTCGCGGGCGAATATGGACTCTTTCAATATCTCTTTCATACGTAGGGTCAGGTCAGCCCATGACCTCTAAATGAATTGATTCCTGGTTCTTTCCGCCATCCCACCCAATGAATCATTAGGATTCGTTTTCAATAGAATCTTCTGCAGTCACAGGTTCCGTCGTTCCCATCACTTCTTGATTAATGGCTAGGCCTGAACTCTGCAATGGAGCTCCTAATTAAATTTGTTATTCCTGAGTCAATCTACTCAGTCTTTATTGACTCGATGCTCTTTATTATTTTTCCTATGAACCGGATTCATTTAATTATGTAATTATAATTATGGCCGAATCCAATCCATAGTGATGCTTTATTACACTGCCTTTGTATGAGATAATTCATAGACCATACATATTGGAATCATATATCATTGATATTCTCTTTCTCTCTTTCTCTCACCCTTCCATTTATCCACATCCTTTTCTTTTTTTTTTTCGCTTAACAACCCATAATCAGATTTATTTTTATTTTATGTAAAAAGATTTCAGTTGCTCCAACGATATGATCGATACATCATATAGTGACTGCTTCTTTGGATCCAGATAATACGAAGAAATGAGCTGGTTATTAGTTCATAGGGCTGTCCGTTGTTTTTTAATCTTAACCTAAACCTAAATAAAAACCGACGAGTCACACACTAAGCATAGCAATTATACCAAAAAAGGGTCAATCGAATTTTTATTCAACCCTATAGAATTAAAAGAATAGAATTAAGAATTATAAGAATTGGAATTGATCATTGTTGATTGAATGGAAAAAGAATGAAAGAGTTTGTCATTTTTTTTGGTCCACCGCTGGATAGAACGGAAAGTCAAAGTAAAAGAAGGGACTATTATTCCGCGTCTGCAAATATCCAAATTTTGATGCCTAATACCCCATAAATAGTTCGAACTGTATACGAACAATAATCAATTTTAGCTCGAATGGTTTGTAGGGGAACCCTACCTTCTCGGATCCATTCGGTGCGTGCAATTTCTTTTCCGTCGAGACGTCCTGCAATTTGTACTTGAATTCCTTTTGTATCTGCTTGCTCAGTTAATTCAATAGCTTTTTTCATTGCCTTTCGAAATGAAACTCTATTTTTTAATTGTCCGGCTATAAATTCTGCAAGAATATTAGGGTGCCCATAAGGTTTTGCAATTCTTGTGATAGCAATGTTGAGTTTTCGGTTCACAGAATTAAACCCTTTTTGTACATTGATCTGTAATTCTTCGATTCCTCGTGGTTTACCCTCTATTAACCATTTTGGGAATCCCATATAGATTATGACCTGGATCAGATCGATCCTTTTTTGAATCTCTATACGTGCAATTCCCTCGACACCCGAAGATAGTCTCATATTTTTTTGTACATAATTCTTGATACAATCCCGTATTTTTTTATCTTCCTGGAGGCCGTCGGAATAATTTTTTGGTTGTGCAAACCAAAGGGAATGATGCCTTTGGGTTGTACCAAGTCTGAAACCAAGTGGATTTATTTTTTGTCCCATACATCCTCGCTTTCTCCATTAGCCCATTTCAGTCCCTTCTGCTCTATCATACATCGATACCTCTCTATAACATCATTAGCCCATTTCTCCTCTAATAGCAGTCTATCGTGCTCTTTCATACATAGATAGCCTCTCTCTAACATCTGTATATTTATCAATATATACCCATCCATATTTTCTTAACCATATATAATATTCTTGATCTTTAGATATATCTTTCAATACAATAGTTATATGACAGGTGGGTCTTTTTATCGGATAACTACGTCCTCGAGCTCGAGGTTTTAACTTTTTCACGATAGTACCCTCGTTGACTTCGGCTTGACTAATGATTAAATCTGTTTCGTTGAAACCCATATTGTGACTAGCATTTGCTGCTGCGGAATAAACCAATTTAAAAATGGGATAACATGCTCGATAAGGCATGAGTTCTAGTATCATAAGTGTTTCCTCGTAGGAACGCCCACGAATCTGATCAATTACCCTTCGTGCTTTGTGAGCAGACATACATATATGTTGGCCTAAAGCGTATACTTCTACATCCGGGTCCCTCTTTATCATAAGGTTCACCTCTCACCAATAAACGATGAGCACCTATATTCACTTTATTAACATTAACGACGAGATCTATTATCGTTTCTCGCATGTCCCCGGAAATTAAGAGTAGGTGCAAATTCTCCCAATTTGTGACCCACCATACGATCTGTTATATAAATGGGCAAATGCTCTTTTCCATTATGAATAGCAATTGTATGGCCGATCATTGTGGGTATAATGGTAGATGCCCGGGACCAAGTTACTATT
>NW_028238417.1:0-2500 GCF_041429995.1 Eschscholzia californica
GTGCTTTTTCAAATCTCTCAAAATGGAATCTGTTCCAAACATATATGCCATGGTTCCTTACTTCGACAGGGTGCAAATATCTAAATTTCACCCTTTTAGATACTTTTTCAGACCTATTGCCGATACTAAGTAGCAGTCAAAAATTTGTATCCATTTTTCATGATATTATGCATGGATCAGATACATCATGGCCAATTCCTCAGAAAAAATTGTGGGCGATTCTTCCACAATGGAATCTGATAAGTGAGATTTCGAGTAAGTGTTTACATAATCTTCTTCTGTCCGAAGAAATGATTCATCGAAATAATGAGTCACCCGTTCCATTGATATGGACACATCTGAGATCACCAAATGCTCGGGAGTTCCTCTATTCAATCCTTTTCCTTCTTCTTGTTGCTGGATATCTCGTTCGTACACATCTTCTCTTTGTTTCCCGAGCCTCTAGTGAGTTACAGACAGAGTTCGAAAAGATCAAATCTTTGATGATTCCATCATACATGATTGAGTTGCGAAAACTTCTGGATAGGTATCCTACATCTGAACTGAATTCTTTCTGGTTAAAGAATCTCTTTCTAATTGCTCTGGAACAATTAGGAGATTCTCTAGAAGAAATACGGGGTTCTGCTTCTGGTGGCAACATGCTATTGGGTGGTGGTCCCGCTTATGGGGTCAAATCAATACGTTCTAAGAAGAAATATTTGAATATCAATCTCCTCGATATCATCGATCTCATAAGTATCATACCAAATCCCATCAATCGAATCACTTTTTCGAGAAATACGAGACATCTAAGTCGTACAAGTAAAGAGATCTATTCATTGATAAGAAAAAGAAAAAACGTGAACGTTGATTGGATTGATGATAAAATCGAATCCTGGGTCGCGAACAGTGATTCGATTGATGATGAAGAAAGAGAATTCTTGGTTCAGCTCTCCACCTTAACGACAGAAAAAAGGATTGATCAAATTCTATTGAGTCTAACTCATAGTGATCATTTATCAAAGAATGACTCTGGTTATCAAATGATTGAGCAACCGGGATCCATTTACTTACGATACTTAGTTGACATTCATAAAAAGCATCTAATGAATTATGAGTTCAATAGATCCTGTTTAGCAGAAAGACGGATATTCCTTGCTCATTATCAGACAATCACTTATTCACAAACCTCGTGTGGGGCTAATAGTTTTCATTTCCCATCTCATGGAAAACCCTTTTCGCTCCGCTTAGCCCTATCCCCCTCTAGGGGTATTTTAGTGATAGGTTCTATAGGAACTGGACGATCATATTTGGTCAAATACCTAGCGACAAACTCCTATCTTCCTTTCATTACGGTATTTCCGAACAAGTTCCTGGATGACAAGCCTAAAGGTTATCTTATTGATAATAGTAAGAATATCGATATTGATGATAGTGACGATATTAGTGACGATATTGACCTTGATACAGAGCTGCTAACTATGACGAATGCCCTAACTATGTATATGACGCCGAAAATAGACCGATTTGATATCACCCTTCAATTCGAATTAGCAAAAGCAATGTCTCCTTGCATAATATGGATTCCAAACATTCATGATCTGTATGTGAATGAGTCGAATTACTTAGCCCTAGGTCTATTAGTGAACTATCTCTCCAGGGATTGTGAGAGACGCTCCACTAGAAATATCCTTGTTATTGCTTCGACTCATATTCCCCAAAAAGTGGATCCCGCTCTAATAGCTCCGAATAAATTAAATACATGCATTAAGATACGAAGGCTTCTTATTCCACAACAACGAAAGCACTTTTTCACTCTTTCATATACTAGGGGATTTCACTTGGAAAAGAAAATGTTCCATACTAACGGAGTCGGGGCCATAACCATGGGTTCCAATGCACGAGATCTTGTAGCACTTACCAATGAGGCCCTATCAATTAGTATTACACAGAAGAAATCCATTCTAGACACTAATACAATTAGATCCGCTCTTCATAGACAAACTTGGGATTTGCGATCCCAGGTAAGATCGGTTCAGGATCATGGGATCCTTTTCTATCAGATAGGAAGGGCTGTTGCACAAAATGTACTTCTAAGTAATTGCCCCATAGATCCTATATCTATCTATATGAAGAAGAAATCATGTAAGGAAGGGGATTCTTATTTGTACAAATGGTACTTCGAGCTTGGAACGAGCATGAAGAAATTAACGATACTTCTTTATCTTTTGAGTTGTTCTGCCGGATCGGTCGCTCAAGATCTTTGGTCTCTACCCGGACCCGATGAAAAAAATTGGATCACTTCTTATGGATTCGTTGAGAATGATTCTGATCTAGTTCATGGCCTATTAGAAGTAGAAGGCGCTCTCGTGGGATCCTCACGGACAGAAAAAGATTGCAGTCAGTTTGATAATGATCGAGTGACATTACTTCTTCGGTCCGAACCAAGGAATCCCTTAGATATGATGCAAAATGGATCTTGTTCTATTGTTGATCAGAGATTTCTATATGAAAAATACGA
>NW_028238419.1:0-2500 GCF_041429995.1 Eschscholzia californica
CGAATGGATCGGATCGAATTGGAAAATGGAAAGATTTGTACAAGTTATACGTTTCGTCACCACTTTGTGGAAAATCGTTAGGTATGAATATGTTAGATACCTGTGACTCGATTGGTGAAATAGTATCTCTCTCCAAAAAAACATGTTTTTTTTTACCGACGCACAAAGAAAATATTTTGTTGCGAATGAACAAGATATTGAGGAATTGTCCATACGTAAGATCATAATTATTGATACGGGCCTTTTCCACATAAAAAGGGAATCTTTTGTTACAATCGAACCAGAAGTTATGTGGATTATTCAAGAATCGAAGTCGATTTGCTTTATAAAAAGAAGATATCAATGAACTTCTATGAAATGGTTTCACGGGATTCATCCAATTGTCTCGATCGTGGGATATCATTGAGAAATAGGAATCGGTGTTATCAAAGTATTTCCTGCGATTATTTCTAGTATGGAATGAGTCAATCATCCACTTTGCTATCTTATTGAACAAAAATGGTGATATTGTTCCTCCATTGATCAAGAATTTCGATTTTTGGGAAGTATCACGATCATCCAATAAGAAGGGTTTCAATTTATTCAAATGAACGATTTGAACACCTATTGATTCTAACAACTGATTGCAGAGTTGATCATTCGGCCCTTTCAATTCATAGATGTGGATCTCGGACCTATGAATGGGGATATTCCCGATACTCACAAAGAAAAAAGGAAGTGACTTAGACAAAAAGAGAAGTGACTTGGACAAAAAGAGAAGTGACTTGGACAAAAAGAAACGAAGTGACTTAGACAAATCTTGTTTGTCGATAACCTCGGACCAATCAATCGAATATTGATTAATACGTAATCGATCGAACACTACTTGAAAAGAGCTCTTCTGCTCAGAAAGGAAATGTTCCAAATGTTCCTGGAAATTCTTGCTCCCGTTGGGCCATTTGTATCTATATGCATTAGGATCCCGATTCATGGATCTCTCGGTTCGAGAAATAAGAGGATCGAACCATTTCTTCTGACTCTTTTTCAAATTCGATAAATGTTGGTTGATCGTATATTTCATTATAGTTCTATGATTCAGAGTATCATTTCCTATTTGATCCCTTTGAATTCCATATTCGAAGTTGCGATCGGATCTATTCATTAAAAAGAATCGATTCGATACATTTCTTATGTACCCATAGGTGCTATATTGGATTTGAATCAGATTTCGGATCAATCTATATTGATTGACTGCCTCCATTATGTTGTTGCTAGCAAATACCACTATTTTTGGTTTTGGATCTTCCAAGTCATTCCCGCAGGAGATCCGGACCGATTTTTTTCTGATCCTTCGATAAAAAGATTCATTCTCTTCATAAAAAATAGGAGGTAGAACCAATAAAGATTTCTTTTTCGATTCATCCCTGGAGTTGAATACCTCATTCAATAATTTTTTTTGATCCAATCCGTAGGAATCAATATCAATAGAAAAGGAAAATCCCTTATGATACACCAGATCCGGCTCGGTTATTGATAGAGTGAATAGATCTGCCATTTCTTGAAATCTCTCTTCTGATTCAAAATCGTGGTGTAACGTGTATCCCCCCCTGTTCCGGTCATGGAATAGATGAAATAAATCAAAAAATGGATTTTGGTTCAAGAATGAAATCTTATTGGAACTGTACATATCCGCTTCATCCTTCGGAACCATATCACATCCCGGATCTGATGAAATAGGATGAATTGAGACGGTATTTTGTAAATACGTAATTATCTTGAATATATCAACCATTTCTCTATTTTCCCATCGTCTGGAAGGGACAAAAGAAACATCTTGTTGTTTCTTCAACAATTTATGATCTCTAGTGGACCTCTCAGTAGGATTCGAACCCAGATGAAGTTCTGACCATCTGTCAGAGAAAAAAGAGCGAATTGATCTTGTAGGATTCCCAAGAAATTCTTCGATTTCTTCCGGAAGCAGATGATTATTCATCTGCTTCTCACGTTCCGTGAATAGCCGGGACATTGAGGAATATCCGGAAAGGCATTTCGGGAATCGGTCTGATTCTATCTCTGTTCGTTCCGTTTGAAGAAAGGAAGGATCCCAAAGAATTGATCTTTCTTTTAGTTGTTGAATCTCTCTTTGATTGATCAATGTGTGATATTCCGAATCCTCATTACTAATGGAATCGAAAGGGTCTCTGGATTGATCAGAAGATCCTTTCAATTGGCTAGAATCCGTTACTTGAACGAAAATAGATCTTGTGGAATCATATTGAATATTTGACGATACATTCCGTACCTTGCTAAAAAACCGATCCTTGTTTACCAACCACACATTGTCTAACCAAATCCAATTCTCTCTCGATACGTTCCTCAAAAAATCCGATTCGTGCGGATTCTTCCCCCAACTAACGAAGAGATCTTGGCGGAATTGCCACATATGAAATTGAGCACAATTTTGCAAAGAAATACCCCACTTCTTTCTCGAGAAGAGATGGGAAACATGCTCAATATCATT
>NW_028238419.1:10000-15000 GCF_041429995.1 Eschscholzia californica
AAAAATAAAAATAAATACGAAAGAGACTGGATCGCACGACCCCATCAAAAGATTGAACTATCAACAAATAAAAAAAGCATTTTATGGTCAATTATGAACATAAAAATGAACAGATCAAATGAAATATAGAAGAAATTCCCAGATAAATATAGAAAATCTATAGACCTTTTTTTCTTTATTTTATCTATTTTTTCATTCATAGAAGGTCTCTTGTGTCACAGCAAATCCAACGAAGACATCATTTTCATAAAGTAAAAAACCAAACTTATGGGACGTGGATAAATAGATCTATTTATCCACGATCCAATTATATTTGTTCAATGCCCTATTGTCAATATGAACGTTGAAAAAAAAAAAAAAAAAATAAGAAATTAAATTGAAATAAAAAAATAAGGAAGGAGTAGGAAAAATCTCGGGTTTATTTAATATAACTAAAGGTAAATAAGCAAACTTGACTCCTTGTTTCTTGGTGGAATCCCAACAAAAACCATCCGATTGAGAATAATCCCATAATTTTTTGGATCCTATTATTTTATTTCATCTATTGACTCAATCCTTTTTCTATCCGTCTCATATCACGAAAAGGTATTTTTATCGTTATTTCTAGAATATCGGATTATAATTATATGAGAGCGATACATATAGTAAATAGGTATAAATAGAGCAAGAAAAAGAGTGAATAATGAAAAAAAAAAAAATTCAACAAAGTTAGCATATGGGCGACCCCCTCTTTCTTTTTCTTTTTTCATTAATTTTAGTTCGTTTGATTAACGCGAAGTTCTTTAAATACCTCTGCCCTCTTTGAAATATCATAAACGGTTCCTGTGGGTTGAGCACCTTTTTCAAGGAAATATAGAATAGCGGGAACATTTGAATAAGTTTGATTCTTTATCGGATCGTAAAAACCCACTTTACGAAGATCTCTTCCTTCTCTTCGGGATCGAACATCAATTGCAACGATTCGATAGATGGCTCATTGGGATAGATGTAGATGAACAATGCCCCCCCTAGAAACGTATAGGAGGTTTTCTCTCCTCGTACGGCTCGAGAAAGAATGATTCGAATTTGTGTATATAATGTCAAATAGATCAATAAAATCCTCAAATTCATTAAACTATGATTTCATTCGTTTTTTTTTCTTCCTTCCCGAAAAAGAAAAAAATCATTCGTACTCATAACTCAAGTTCTATAATTATCAAAGAGCTCAAAGGAAAATCCTTAGGCCTAGGAATTTTCTTTATTGAGCTGTCTCTAACCCCCTTTCTTGGTCTCATTTAGAATCCATTTTTTATTCCTCATTCTGACCCAATTATTGTAGTAAGACAATTGAAAATGGTGTTTTCTTGTTCCGGGATCTTTTATCTTTGCTTTGAATCATTGGGTTTAGACATTACTTCGGTGATCTTTAATCGTTTCAAAATGGCAGCAACATACCTTTTGTGATTTCTTTCTAGCGAAGAATCATATGAACGATTGATTCCCGTGCGATACACTTTTGTTTTGATCGAAATAGTTTTCTCAATTCCAAGAAAATTTCCTTTGTTTATTTGAAACTTTTGTTCGAATTGGGTCCTTTCTATTTCTAATTCGAAGATATATTTACGAAGTTGTTCCAACTTATTAATTGACACTAACCCTAGATCCTTGCCCTTGAGAAATGAATCAATACTTTCTGCTCGAGCTCCATCATGTACTATTTACAACCCAACAAAATAGGGGTTGTTCTAGTGGAACAGAACAAACTATGTCGAGCCAAGAGCACCTTCATTTCTATATAAAATGGTGGGTGTAAGAATCCACAGCCGATCATGTCCTTCAAGTCGCACGTTGCTTTCTACCACATCGTTTTAAACGAAGTTTTACCATAACATTCCTCTAGTTTGGAACCGGTATGGAATTGATTCAATATGGAATCATGAATAGTCATTGGCTCAATTGGTACATAGTAATCTACACTTTATACTTTGTTTTTCTATATAGAAAGGTAATTATTTATCTGGAGAAGTCTCAGCAAGGATTCACTTTAATTAACCGCCTATTTTATTGTATGAATGAAAAAATTCATTTATCAAAGAACACGAATAAACAAGTTCTTCTTTAATCTGCATCTTCAACAGATTGTTCAAGACGATCAATTAAAGAAAACAAAAGAAGGGTCTTTAATTAGATTCCCAATCCCGCAACAAAATGAATAAATTAATATAATATTAAGTATTAACCAAATAAACTAGTCCAATGAACTGGAAAGGCCGTAAGTTAATCGATAGAATAAATTAATCAACCTCACACTTCTTCGAGTACCAAGGGCTCATAAAGAATCATTAAAAGGGTTTAATTTAACCAATTTCCTACTTCGATATCATTATTATTTTTTATTATTTTTTGAATAAAGTTTTCCAGTAAAGATCAAATTGGATTTCGAAATCAATCAAAAGGTTATCACAATCATATCATAACGAGTCGATAAAAATGTTTATCAGATATCTCATTGATTAAAGTAAAGAGAGCAAAATTTGATCATCATAAAAGAAATATATGTTTCTTTTTCAATTGAATCATCAATGATTCAAACTAGAACTAGATAGATAAATTGAGAAACAAATCCAATTGATTTCTTTTTTTTGTAGGGAGGGGTGAGATAGAGATAGAAAATACTCGTGTAAGGTAAGGTTTAGGGCGTTAGTTTTTAATCTGATTGAGAAAATAAAAATCGGAAGAATACGATCTTTCCATATTCATCAGATAAACCGAACAATTGTCACTGGAGGGAGTCGCGGGATCACAGATCTTTTTCATCAAAATCGAAATGTCACTGACATAGAACAATAACAATGTATACAATACATATACTATCGGCATTGGTTAATTTTCTATATATTTTTGTTTTTGACTTCAAGGTCAAGAATCTTTTCATTGATTTACAATTAATCATTAGAACCAGCTACTAAATACAAAAATTAGGTTCAAAGAAAATACACCTGTTACATATTGAACTTTTTTTGTTAATGAGATCCGGCAGACAGACAAAGATAAACGAGTCCAGATCAATCCGTTGTTGCTATTTTTTTTTAGGCCAACCCAGTCTTAGAAGCCTTCTTACTCTTAATCCCAGTCCTGGAATTGAAATTCCATCAGTACCAAAAACTCCCTCTTATTTAGAATGTTTAGAATTCCGGATCCATAGAGAATTAGTAATTGGACTACCCTATTTACTTTAGATATAGGGAATATCTAAGATTTTCTTTTGCATTTCCATAAAAAATGCGTCATTGATAATTTCAGTAGATATAGGCCATAAAGTTTTTCTAAGTAATTATGAATATGAGCGAGACGGGTAGACGCTGAACGGCTCATCCTATTTTTGATTTTGAATTCAACCATTAATATTAATCTATTTCTCAGCCTAGTCGGCTCACAAATGGATTTAGTTCCATCTGCATGTCATTTACGCTGGATTGGTTTGTGAGAAAAAAGGAAAGATATGATTCAGAAAAGAATCAATAGAAATCAGAAACAAGGATCACATTATATTCATATTCAACATTACATTCTTAAACTAAAGAGACGATTGTTAAAGAGAAAAATCTTTATTCTGATAGAATCGGACTGCTCTGGGACGGAAGGATTCGAACCTCCGAGTCGCGGGACCAAAACCCGTTGCCTTACCACTTGGCCACGCCCCATTTATATTTCTATTTGACACTAATAAACACTAATATCGGTATTGTTTATTCGTCAATTCCCACCCAAATATCTATGGAATAGGTTAGATTGTTGCTAGGATTTGACCCGTGTAGTTGTAGAATTCAACTGAATTTATTGATCATTACATATAATTCAATTAAGATATTGTATGAAAGTATGACTCCTTCTATTCTCGTTTGAGAACTGAAGGATTTTTGATTGGGTAAGTAAAAGAAAAAGAAGAATTTTGGTCTACCTTACTTTCTTCATTTTTTCCCTTCTATCAATAACTCAATCAAAATGCAATTATCTCCAAGAAGGAAATGTTTGTTATGCTGAATATCTTTAGTTTGATCTGTATCTGTCTTAATTCTGCCCTTCATTCGAGTAGTTTTTTCTTCGCCAAATTGCCTGAGGCTTACGCTTTTTTCAATCCAATCGTAGATGTTATGCCGGTCATACCTGTGCTCTTTCTTCTCTTAGCCCTTGTTTGGCAAGCTGCTGTAAGTTTTCGATGAGATCTTTACTACTGTCCTAAAAACATTCATGATTTTTTCGATAAAAAAAGACTCTAACAATTGATAAGATCAGCTAAGTTTTACATTATCAACCCTTGATTCAAACATTTAAATTCTTGGATAGTCATGATGAATCTGGATCACCTCATTTCCTCATTCTGATCTTCTACTTCCATTTAACAAGGACCCTATTAAATTTAGGGTCCCCCATAATCAAAATATCGAATTAGGTCATGAAAGATAATTTTGGTAACGAAAGAATCTTATTACATTACAAATAAATTTCTGAAAATTCCTTTCTTTTCTAGAAACCACTTCATTTCTTGGTGTCAAAATAGGATATGTGGTATAAAAATGGATAATCTATTCCCTTTTTTCCAAAAATGATCTTGGAGATTTTGTAATGCTTACTCTCAAACTCTTCGTTTACACAGTAGTGATATTCTTTGTTTCTCTCTTCATCTTCGGATTCCTATCTAATGATCCAGGACGTAATCCTGGACGTGAGGAATAAAAAAATAAAGCTTTTTCGTTTTCCTTGCTTGTTGATTTCTTCATTTTCTTATGATTCTTTTGATTCCAGACATTTAACTATGATAAAATCAGAGAAAATGAAAGGGTCTCAGTATTTTTTTGAATTCGAAAGAAAAATAGAAAGTCATCAGAGGAAACGGAAAGAGAGGGATTCGAACCCTCGGTACAAATAACTCGTACAACGGATTAGCAATCCGCCGCTTTAGTCCACTCAGCCATCTCTCCCAATTAAAAAAAGTATTTCTTTATTCTTTCTTTATTTTT
>NW_028238419.1:20000-24603 GCF_041429995.1 Eschscholzia californica
TTGATATAATTCAAAAAAATAAGTGGCAAATTCAAGGCAATAAAATAAGAAAAAACTGTCAAATTTCTAGGATTAAACAAAAGGATTCGCAAATAAAAGTGCTAATGCCACGACCAGCCCATAAATTGTTAAAGCTTCCATAAAAGCCAGACTAAGCAACAAAGTACCTCGTATTTTACCCTCTGCCTCTGGTTGTCTCGCGATACCCTCTACGGCTTGTCCCGCAGCAGTACCTTGACCAACTCCGGGTCCAATAGAAGCAAGCCCTACGGCCAATCCAGCAGCAATAACGGAAGCGGCAGAAATCAGTGGATTCATGGTAAGCTCCTCGCACCAAAATAAAGAAATGGTTAATGATACAATCAACCAATGAATTATTACTTACCTAAGATATATCCAATTGAAGTAACTAAGAACTTTGAATTGAAGTAATGATATTATTGAATCATCAGAACGACTTCTATATCTCGTTTTTAGTTCCCACCCATGGAGTCTTTATCAATCCCTACGGCTCTAGTCCTTCCATTTCGTCTGTGATGAATGAATAAACAGATGAAATGGGAGGACTTTTCTATTGGGATTCTCATCTAAATTCACAGTGGGATCGTAAAGGAAATAAGATCTATGAATAGTTCATAATATAACTAGTCAATATATAATATCACATATACATATGTTTCTTACATAGCGTAAACCAACTATTCCCATCTTATATACATTACATCCGGATTCGAGAATCCCCCTTTGAAACATACACAAGAGTTGGCTTATAGCCATTATATATGCCTAATTCGACCTCCTAACCTATTTTTTTCTCATCTGTAAATTATTCTTTGCCTTTTCTTTATCATTATCCCGCATGAATCCAAATAGACGGATTCATTAGCCTAAATCATTACATATCAATACAATATCAGAATTTGATTGATCTAATTGCATGCAATTAATTAGAATTTCTTTCAATCGTTGAATTAACTCAAATGAAATGGCAATCGTTCTATAGAATATAGAACATCGTTTTTTTGTTTAATCGCACATCGGAACCAAATAGCATAACAATTTTTATTCAAAGCAGGAATCGTAATATCGTAATTGAATGAACAAATCGAAATAGAATATTCATTGGGGGTATGACATAAATGGGCCGGGAATCTTAGGAAAAAGATCTTTTAGATCTCTTTTTTTTACAATTCCTGAATATCAATCATATCGGAATCTTTTTTGCTACTACTCTAGATTGTATCTACCATATTTGTATATATTATGTTCCCAAAATAGCTTATGCTTATCTTGAGTCGCCCATACATTTAGGCTAAAAAAAGACTAAGACTCTTTTGAAAGCTAGTCAATGATGACCCTCCATGGATTCACCTATATAAGCCGCGGCTAAAGTTGCAAAAATAAGAGCTTGAATACCACTTGTAAATAATCCAAGGAACATGACAGGTATAGGAACCACTGAAGGTACTAAAGAAACAAGAACAACAACTACTAATTCATCAGCCAATATATTCCCGAAAAGTCGAAAACTAAGTGATAAGGGTTTTGTGAAATCTTCTAGGATGTTAATTGGTAAAAGTATTGGAGTTGGTTGAATGTATTTACCGAAATAACCCAATCCTTTTTTGGTAAGACCCGCATAGAAATATGCCACGGACGTAGGTAAAGCTAAAGCAACAGTAGTATTTATATCATTTGTGGGTGCGGCTAACTCCCCGTGAGGTAACTGTATGATTTTCCGAGGTAAAAGAGCCCCTGACCAGTTAGAAACAAAAATAAATAGGAACATAGTTCCAATAAAGGGAACCCAAGGACCATATTCTTCTCCAATCTGGGTTTTGCTCAAGTCTCGAATGAATTCAAGGACATATTCGAAGAAATTCTGACTGTCGGTCGGAATGGTTTGTGGATTCCGAACAGCTATAGTCGCTGAACCTAATAAGATGGCAATTACGACCCACGAAGTAATAAGTACTTGGGCATGGACTTGGAAACCGCCTATTTGCCAATAGAAATGTTGGCCTACTTCCACGCTGGATATATCGTATAAGCCTTTTAGCGTGTTGATGGAACATGGTAGAACATTCATATTGCCCTCTGACAGAAATAGAACTTAAAAAGGAATTATTTTGATTCCACTATCTCTTTCTCAACTCGTCTACTTGAATCATATATTTCAGTTCGGATACCAAGTAATCACATAATATCCCCAGTTATTTTTATCTCTTTTTTGATATTCAGAAATAGTAACCGATTCAATATCAATAAATCTATGGAGTTCCCGAAGTAATTGACTTATCTTATTATTAATCAACGATTTGTTATATAGCTAGAACGGCCCTCACAAATTGCGAATACTAATTTGTTAAGAATTAATCGGATTGAAGCTATAGCATCATCATTGGCTGGAATCGAAATATCTGCGAGATCCGGGTCACAATTTGTATCAATTAAACAAATCGTTGGAATTCCCAAAGTTACACATTCTCGAAGAGCCGTATATTCTTCTTGCTGATCAACGATGATTACAATATCAGGCAACCCCGTCATATATTTGATCCCACCCAGATATGTTTGCAAGTGATATAATTGTCTCTTCAACATTGCTGCATCTCGTTTCGGAAGGTGGTTGAGTCTTCCCGTCTTTTGTTCCGCTCTCAAATCCCTGAACTTATGAAGTCTCGTTTCTGTAGTGGACCAATTCGTTGACATACCACCGAGCCATTTTTTATTAACATAATGACACCGAGCCCTTATTGCAGCCGATGCTACTGAATCAACTGCTTTATTTTTGGTACCAACTATTAAGAATTGTTTTCCCCTACTTGCTGCATCAAAAACTAAATCACAAGCTTCTGATAAAAAACGAGCAGTTCTAGTAAGATTTGTAATATGAATACCTTTACGCTTTGCAGAGATGTAAGGTGCCATTCTAGGATTCCATTTCCTAGTACCATGACCAAAATGAACTCCTGCTTCCATCATCTCTTCCAAATTTATGTTCCAATATCTTCTTGTCATTTCTCCCCACGCTTCCTCTTTTTTTTTTTTTAAGAGATGCGGTACCCTAAATCCTAAATAAATAATTGTTCCGATGGAACCTTCTACCGTAGATTGACTGTTGATACACGCGCCAAGCCATTAATTTCTTTCTATTAACTATATATCTTTATTACCAAATCAAATGACCGGACCAGGTAGTTAAAGTTAAGTTAAAAGGATGAATCCCCTCTTAGGAATCATTAAATCCCGTAAATGATTGTTCTGATGGATCATGGAAATTCTTTGGGATGCAAGAATCAAATAATTCTCTGTGTTGGAACAAAATATCTCTAAATTCTCCCCTGAATAGATTCTTCTTTTTTATTTCCAAAGGAATGTTGCTGTGTTGCCTTGAACGGTACACTAATCCTTTGAATCCGGTACCAACAGGTATCATCCCCCCCAGAACAACGTTCTCTTTCAGACCTTTCAACCAATCGATACGACCTCGTAGAGCGGCTTTTGCTAAAACTCGAGCAGTTTCTTGAAAACTCGCTTCGGATATGAAACTTTGAGTATTCAGAGACGCCCTCGTTATTCCCAATAAGACGGCTCGATAACAGATCGCTTCTTCCAAAGCGCGCCCCGTTCGTTCCGCTCGCAACAATCCAATTAGTTCTCCGGGCAAAAAAACATTAGACATTCCATCTTCTGAAACCAACACTTTTGATGTTATTTGACGCACAATAATTTCTATATGTCTATTATGAATTTGCACCCCCTGGGATCGATAAACCTTTTGAATCTTATTAACCAACGAGATACGACTTTGTGCTATGGTTAACTCAGCGCCAATCAAAAATCCCCAAGGAATTCCAAGAATTCTTGTTATACGCCCGTTCCAACCTTCAACCCTCTTTTCTAGGTTCATTGATATTGAATCAATCGAGCGCACTTCTAACACTTGTTCCACTTTTGGAAGACCTTGCGTTATATCACCCGATCTCGATTTTTCATATATAAATGTAACTAATGTATCTCCTTCGTAAAGGGTTTCACCATAATGTCCATGAACAGTTGCTCCCGGAGTAGCCAAATAGGGTTTAGCTGATCTTATTACTAAAGAGTCAACACGAACAATTAGAACCTGACCCGATTTGAGGTGTGGTCCATATTTGGATATACATACATTTTCACAAATAAACTGCCCAAGACTAATTATTGTCGATGTCGATTCACAATAATCGTGATGGAGAAAATGCCAATTCAAATTGAATGGATTCAAAATCATGTTATTGCCTGTATCGGGATTATAAATTCTCCCATTTTCATCCATTAAATAAGATTTAAGTACTTGGAAAGTCTGTTTTAAATTGTCAAGTAGCAAATATTTATTTACCAAGATCTGATTCTGAGTATTCAATAAGAATGACTTAAGTGAAGTTCCCGCTATTTCGTCATACCGGACAAAATGTAATGTAATCCGGGGGGGTCAGGATTTATATTGATCCCTAATGAATGTATCAAGATCGGTACCAATCCCGAATCCGTTTTATCCCAAGGGCAGGGATTCAAGCATCAACAATCGATTTCCCCAACATCAAGGAACTATTCGTACGTT
>NW_028238420.1:15000-17500 GCF_041429995.1 Eschscholzia californica
CCGAGCCTCACCAAGGCCGTCCCATGGCGTCCCGTGCTGTCCCATGCCGTCCCGAGCCTTACCAAGGCCGTCCCATGGCGTCCCGTGCTGTCGCATTTTGTCCCGAGCCTTAGTAAGGCCGTCCCATGCGCGTCCCGTGCCGTCCGAGCCTCACCAAGGCCGTCCCATGGCGTCCCGTGCTGTCCCATGCCGTCCCGAGCCTTACCAAGGACGTCCCATGACGTCCCGTGCCGTCCGAGCCTCACCAAGGCCGTCCCATGGCGTCCCGTGCTGTCCCATGCCGTCCCGAGCCTTACCAAGGACGTCCCATGACGTCCCGTGCTGTCGCATTTTGTCCCGAGCCTTACTAAGGCCGTCCCATGCGCGTCCCGTGCCGTCCGAGCCTCACCAAGGGCGTCTCATGGCGTCCCGTGCCGTCGCATTTTGTCCCGAGCCTTACTAAGGCCGTCCCATGCGCGTCCCGTGCCGTCCGAGCCTCACCAAGGCCGTCCCATGGCGTCCCGCGCTGTCCCATGCCGTCCCGAGCCTTACCAAGGACGTCCCATGACGTCCCGTGCTGTCCCGAGCCTTACTAAGGCCGTCCCAGGCCGTCCCGAGCCTTACCAAGGCCGTCCCATGGCGTCCCGTGCTGTCCCATTTTGTCCCGAGCCTTACTAAGGCCGTCCCATGCGCGTCCCGTGCCGTCCGAGCCTTACCAAGGCCGACCCATGCCTTACCAAGGTCGTCCCATCGATCTCGGAGAAAGTACATCATAACATCGGAATACACCCCGACATCGATATCGGAGAAAGTACATCATCATAACATCGGATCGGATGCGTATCCGTCCAAGTGCCATCGACACTTCGAGAAGTTCGGACCTAGCTTCCTAGCATGTTGATGCGTCGGTGCTAATGGGGACATAAAGATCCCACGACGTTCCGAACGGAAGTAGCCGAAGTGTTCCGTGCGTGTGAACTCCATTGTCCCATGTGCCGGCTCTTGACTCCTAAGATGTCCCATGTGAAGGCCCTTCATGGCTAAGAATGTCCCGTGCAGCGTCCCTTGATGATCCCCATAAGGTGTCCCATGTGCGTCCCATGCCGTGCCCAGCCTTACCAAGGCCGTCCCATGCTGTCCCATGCGCGTCCCGTGCCGTCCAAGCCTCACCAAGGCCGTCCCAGGCCATCCCGAGCCTTAGCAAGGCCGTCCCGTGCTGTCCCATGCCGTCCCGAGCCTCACCGAGGCCGTCCCGTGCCTCACCAAGGCCGTCCCGAGCCTTACCAAGGCCGTCCCGTGCTGTCCCATGCCGTCCCGAGCCTCACCAAGGCCGTCCCGTGCTGTCCCATGCCGTCCCGAGCCTCACCAAGGCCGTCCCGTGCTGTTCCATGCCGTCCCGAGCCTTACCAAGGCCGTCCGATGCGCGTCCCGTGCTGTCCCATCCGTCCCGAGCCTTAGCAAGGCCGTCCCATGCGCGTCCCATGCCGTCCCGAGCCTTAGCAAGGCCGTCCCATGCGCGTCCGATGGGATTCCCGAGCTTTACCAAGGGCGTCCCGTGCTGTCCCATGCCGTCCCGAGCCATAGGGACGCTGTCCCGTGCGCGTCCCGTGCTGTCCCATGCGCGTCCCCTGCTTTGGCTCGGCTGGCCCGTGCATTCTATGGGGTCGTGGGACATTTCGAAATCCACCCGGGCCATTTCGACTCTCTCTTCATTTATACTATTGAGGTATTATTTATGAATTATTGGAGAAAAGAAACGGAAGAAAATATTTTTTTTTCTATTTTTTATGAATTTTCCGGTGTTTATTCACTTAAAAATTCATAGAAAAATAAATATTTATCGGAATCGCTATTATAATATATCAAAAAATTCCTTGCGAAAAGGCCTTTCCAACGAGTATAAGTTTGCTGGATTCCGACGAGTAACGAAGGAGTAAAGGCCCAGTATGCTTGGTTAAAAAATTGATGTTTCCTTGTGAAAATAGGCAAAACAATAACTTTGCACTATAAGGGGGAGGGTTGAGCTCCTTCCCCAGAGCGTGCACAGCACTTGTGCTGGCACGTTCCCTAGTGCTCGCCAAGCACCATAGGGCATCCAAAGGGCAAAGCCGAGCCTACTACATGATGGGAAGCTTCTAATATGTCGGAATACGAAGAGATTTCGTGCGACCCGAAGCTCGGCTCGGGCGTCCCGGCCTGTCCCGAGCTGTGCCGAGCGCGTCCCAGGCCGTCCCGAGCCAAGTCTCGGGCGTCCCAGGCCGTCCCGAGCCAAGTCTCGGGCGTCCCAGGCCGTCCCGAGCCAAGTCTCGGGCGTCCCAGGCCGGCCCGAGCAAAGTCTCGGACGTCTCAGGCCGTCCCGAGCTGTGTCGAGGCCGTCCCAGGGCGTCCCGAGCTGTAGCGAGGGCGTCCCAGGCCGTCCCGAGCCACGTCCCGGGCGTCCCAGGCCGTCCCGAGCCAAGTCTCGGACGTCCCAGGCCGTCCCGAGCAAAGTCTCGGACGTCCCAGGCCGTCCCGAGCAAAG
>NW_028238420.1:37500-40000 GCF_041429995.1 Eschscholzia californica
CGTCCCATGGCGTCCCGCGCTGTCCCATGCCGTCCCGAGCCTTACCAAGGACGTCCCATGACGTCCCGTGCTGTCCCGAGCCTTACTAAGGCCGTCCCAGGCCGTCCCGAGCCTTACCAAGGCCGTCCCATGGCGTCCCGTGCTGTCCCATTTTGTCCCGAGCCTTACTAAGGCCGTCCCATGCGCGTCCCGTGCCGTCCGAGCCTTACCAAGGCCGACCCATGCCTTACCAAGGTCGTCCCATCGATCTCGGAGAAAGTACATCATAACATCGGAATACACCCCGACATCGATATCGGAGAAAGTACATCATCATAACATCGGATCGGATGCGTATCCGTCCAAGTGCCATCGACACTTCGAGAAGTTCGGACCTAGCTTCCTAGCATGTTGATGCGTCGGTGCTAATGGGGACATAAAGATCCCACGACGTTCCGAACGGAAGTAGCCGAAGTGTTCCGTGCGTGTGAACTCCATTGTCCCATGTGCCGGCTCTTGACTCCTAAGATGTCCCATGTGAAGGCCCTTCATGGCTAAGAATGTCCCGTGCAGCGTCCCTTGATGATCCCCATAAGGTGTCCCATGTGCGTCCCATGCCGTGCCCAGCCTTACCAAGGCCGTCCCATGCTGTCCCATGCGCGTCCCGTGCCGTCCAAGCCTCACCAAGGCCGTCCCAGGCCATCCCGAGCCTTAGCAAGGCCGTCCCGTGCTGTCCCATGCCGTCCCGAGCCTCACCGAGGCCGTCCCGTGCCTCACCAAGGCCGTCCCGAGCCTTACCAAGGCCGTCCCGTGCTGTCCCATGCCGTCCCGAGCCTCACCAAGGCCGTCCCGTGCTGTCCCATGCCGTCCCGAGCCTCACCAAGGCCGTCCCGTGCTGTTCCATGCCGTCCCGAGCCTTACCAAGGCCGTCCGATGCGCGTCCCGTGCTGTCCCATCCGTCCCGAGCCTTAGCAAGGCCGTCCCATGCGCGTCCCATGCCGTCCCGAGCCTTAGCAAGGCCGTCCCATGCGCGTCCGATGGGATTCCCGAGCTTTACCAAGGGCGTCCCGTGCTGTCCCATGCCGTCCCGAGCCATAGGGACGCTGTCCCGTGCGCGTCCCGTGCTGTCCCATGCGCGTCCCCTGCTTTGGCTCGGCTGGCCCGTGCATTCTATGGGGTCGTGGGACATTTCGAAATCCACCCGGGCCATTTCGACTCTCTCTTCATTTATACTATTGAGGTATTATTTATGAATTATTGGAGAAAAGAAACGGAAGAAAATATTTTTTTTTCTATTTTTTATGAATTTTCCGGTGTTTATTCACTTAAAAATTCATAGAAAAATAAATATTTATCGGAATCGCTATTATAATATATCAAAAAATTCCTTGCGAAAAGGCCTTTCCAACGAGTATAAGTTTGCTGGATTCCGACGAGTAACGAAGGAGTAAAGGCCCAGTATGCTTGGTTAAAAAATTGATGTTTCCTTGTGAAAATAGGCAAAACAATAACTTTGCACTATAAGGGGGAGGGTTGAGCTCCTTCCCCAGAGCGTGCACAGCACTTGTGCTGGCACGTTCCCTAGTGCTCGCCAAGCACCATAGGGCATCCAAAGGGCAAAGCCGAGCCTACTACATGATGGGAAGCTTCTAATATGTCGGAATACGAAGAGATTTCGTGCGACCCGAAGCTCGGCTCGGGCGTCCCGGCCTGTCCCGAGCTGTGCCGAGCGCGTCCCAGGCCGTCCCGAGCCAAGTCTCGGGCGTCCCAGGCCGTCCCGAGCCAAGTCTCGGGCGTCCCAGGCCGTCCCGAGCCAAGTCTCGGGCGTCCCAGGCCGGCCCGAGCAAAGTCTCGGACGTCTCAGGCCGTCCCGAGCTGTGTCGAGGCCGTCCCAGGGCGTCCCGAGCTGTAGCGAGGGCGTCCCAGGCCGTCCCGAGCCACGTCCCGGGCGTCCCAGGCCGTCCCGAGCCAAGTCTCGGACGTCCCAGGCCGTCCCGAGCAAAGTCTCGGACGTCCCAGGCCGTCCCGAGCAAAGTCTCGGGCGTCCCAGGCCGTCCCGAGCTGTGCCGAGGCCGTCCCAGGCCGTCCCGAGCAAAGTCTCGGGCGTCCCAGGCCGTCCCGAGCTGTGGCAAGGGCGTCCCAGGCCGTCCCGAGCTGTGGCAAGGGCGTCCCAGGCCGTCCCGAGCCTAGTCTCGGGCGTCCCAGGCCGTCCCGAGCTATTGCGAGGGCGTCCCAGGCCGTCCCGAGCCAAGTCTCGGGCGTACCTGGCCGTCCCGAGCTGTAGCGAGGGCGTCCCATGCCGTCCCGGGCTGTCCCATGCGCGTCCCGTGCCTCGGCCCTTCCAAGTGGTGCTTCGTCGGACATCTCGATATCCACTCGAGCATTTTCGACCTTTCTCCATATGTGGGTGTGTGGGTATTTATCAGGAATATTGGAGAAAGAATCGGGAAAAAAATATTTTTTTTCTATTTTTTTTGAATTTTTAATTGTTTATTCACTTAAAAATTCATAAAAAAATAAA
>NW_028238420.1:60000-62500 GCF_041429995.1 Eschscholzia californica
AGCCGAAGTGTTCCGTGCGTGTGAACTCCATTGTCCCATGTGCCGGCTCTTGACTCCTAAGATGTCCCATGTGAAGGCCCTTCATGGCTAAGAATGTCCCGTGCAGCGTCCCTTGATGATCCCCATAAGGTGTCCCATGTGCGTCCCATGCCGTGCCCAGCCTTACCAAGGCCGTCCCATGCTGTCCCATGCGCGTCCCGTGCCGTCCAAGCCTCACCAAGGCCGTCCCAGGCCATCCCGAGCCTTAGCAAGGCCGTCCCGTGCTGTCCCATGCCGTCCCGAGCCTCACCGAGGCCGTCCCGTGCCTCACCAAGGCCGTCCCGAGCCTTACCAAGGCCGTCCCGTGCTGTCCCATGCCGTCCCGAGCCTCACCAAGGCCGTCCCGTGCTGTCCCATGCCGTCCCGAGCCTCACCAAGGCCGTCCCGTGCTGTTCCATGCCGTCCCGAGCCTTACCAAGGCCGTCCGATGCGCGTCCCGTGCTGTCCCATCCGTCCCGAGCCTTAGCAAGGCCGTCCCATGCGCGTCCCATGCCGTCCCGAGCCTTAGCAAGGCCGTCCCATGCGCGTCCGATGGGATTCCCGAGCTTTACCAAGGGCGTCCCGTGCTGTCCCATGCCGTCCCGAGCCATAGGGACGCTGTCCCGTGCGCGTCCCGTGCTGTCCCATGCGCGTCCCCTGCTTTGGCTCGGCTGGCCCGTGCATTCTATGGGGTCGTGGGACATTTCGAAATCCACCCGGGCCATTTCGACTCTCTCTTCATTTATACTATTGAGGTATTATTTATGAATTATTGGAGAAAAGAAACGGAAGAAAATATTTTTTTTTCTATTTTTTATGAATTTTCCGGTGTTTATTCACTTAAAAATTCATAGAAAAATAAATATTTATCGGAATCGCTATTATAATATATCAAAAAATTCCTTGCGAAAAGGCCTTTCCAACGAGTATAAGTTTGCTGGATTCCGACGAGTAACGAAGGAGTAAAGGCCCAGTATGCTTGGTTAAAAAATTGATGTTTCCTTGTGAAAATAGGCAAAACAATAACTTTGCACTATAAGGGGGAGGGTTGAGCTCCTTCCCCAGAGCGTGCACAGCACTTGTGCTGGCACGTTCCCTAGTGCTCGCCAAGCACCATAGGGCATCCAAAGGGCAAAGCCGAGCCTACTACATGATGGGAAGCTTCTAATATGTCGGAATACGAAGAGATTTCGTGCGACCCGAAGCTCGGCTCGGGCGTCCCGGCCTGTCCCGAGCTGTGCCGAGCGCGTCCCAGGCCGTCCCGAGCCAAGTCTCGGGCGTCCCAGGCCGTCCCGAGCCAAGTCTCGGGCGTCCCAGGCCGTCCCGAGCCAAGTCTCGGGCGTCCCAGGCCGGCCCGAGCAAAGTCTCGGACGTCTCAGGCCGTCCCGAGCTGTGTCGAGGCCGTCCCAGGGCGTCCCGAGCTGTAGCGAGGGCGTCCCAGGCCGTCCCGAGCCACGTCCCGGGCGTCCCAGGCCGTCCCGAGCCAAGTCTCGGACGTCCCAGGCCGTCCCGAGCAAAGTCTCGGACGTCCCAGGCCGTCCCGAGCAAAGTCTCGGGCGTCCCAGGCCGTCCCGAGCTGTGCCGAGGCCGTCCCAGGCCGTCCCGAGCAAAGTCTCGGGCGTCCCAGGCCGTCCCGAGCTGTGGCAAGGGCGTCCCAGGCCGTCCCGAGCTGTGGCAAGGGCGTCCCAGGCCGTCCCGAGCCTAGTCTCGGGCGTCCCAGGCCGTCCCGAGCTATTGCGAGGGCGTCCCAGGCCGTCCCGAGCCAAGTCTCGGGCGTACCTGGCCGTCCCGAGCTGTAGCGAGGGCGTCCCATGCCGTCCCGGGCTGTCCCATGCGCGTCCCGTGCCTCGGCCCTTCCAAGTGGTGCTTCGTCGGACATCTCGATATCCACTCGAGCATTTTCGACCTTTCTCCATATGTGGGTGTGTGGGTATTTATCAGGAATATTGGAGAAAGAATCGGGAAAAAAATATTTTTTTTCTATTTTTTTTGAATTTTTAATTGTTTATTCACTTAAAAATTCATAAAAAAATAAATATTTATCGGAATCGCTATTATTATATATCAAAAGAATCCTTGTGAAAAGACCTTTCCAACGAATGCAAGTTTGTTGGATTTGGACGAGTAACGAAGGAGCAAAGGCCGAGTATGCTTGGTTAAAAATTTGATGTTTCCTTGTGAAAATAGGGAAAACAATAACTTTGCACTATATAGGGGAGGGGTGAGCTCCCTCCCCAGGCCGTGCACAGCCCTTGGGCTGGCAGGTGCCTTGGCCCTTGGGATGCAACATAAGGCATCCCAAGGGCAAAGCTCGGCACGGGGGTGGATGGGAAGCTTCCAAGAGTTGCCCAACTCATCCCCGACGTGGGAAATCGAAGAGGCAGCTGGGGGGGCCACGGGGGGGCACCACGGGCCAAAAATCAAAAACTCCCCAGCCTATGCCGGACACTTGGGGAAGCATCCCCGAAGGTGTCCGAGCTGC
>NW_028238420.1:70000-72500 GCF_041429995.1 Eschscholzia californica
CCGTCCCATGGCGTCCCGTGCTGTCGCATTTTGTCCCGAGCCTTAGTAAGGCCGTCCCATGCGCGTCCCGTGCCGTCCGAGCCTCACCAAGGCCGTCCCATGGCGTCCCGTGCTGTCCCATGCCGTCCCGAGCCTTACCAAGGCCGTCCCATGGCGTCCCGTGCTGTCGCATTTTGTCCCGAGCCTTAGTAAGGCCGTCCCATGCGCGTCCCGTGCCGTCCGAGCCTCACCAAGGCCGTCCCATGGCGTCCCGTGCTGTCCCATGCCGTCCCGAGCCTTACCAAGGACGTCCCATGACGTCCCGTGCCGTCCGAGCCTCACCAAGGCCGTCCCATGGCGTCCCGTGCTGTCCCATGCCGTCCCGAGCCTTACCAAGGACGTCCCATGACGTCCCGTGCTGTCGCATTTTGTCCCGAGCCTTACTAAGGCCGTCCCATGCGCGTCCCGTGCCGTCCGAGCCTCACCAAGGGCGTCTCATGGCG
Source organism: Eschscholzia californica (assembly GCF_041429995.1). Lineage (NCBI taxonomy): Eukaryota > Viridiplantae > Streptophyta > Magnoliopsida > Ranunculales > Papaveraceae > Eschscholzia > Eschscholzia californica. The sequence goes on from NW_028238420.1 coordinate 70,483, forward strand.
TCCCGTGCCGTCGCATTTTGTCCCGAGCCTTACTAAGGCCGTCCCATGCGCGTCCCGTGCCGTCCGAGCCTCACCAAGGCCGTCCCATGGCGTCCCGCGCTGTCCCATGCCGTCCCGAGCCTTACCAAGGACGTCCCATGACGTCCCGTGCTGTCCCGAGCCTTACTAAGGCCGTCCCAGGCCGTCCCGAGCCTTACCAAGGCCGTCCCATGGCGTCCCGTGCTGTCCCATTTTGTCCCGAGCCTTACTAAGGCCGTCCCATGCGCGTCCCGTGCCGTCCGAGCCTTACCAAGGCCGACCCATGCCTTACCAAGGTCGTCCCATCGATCTCGGAGAAAGTACATCATAACATCGGAATACACCCCGACATCGATATCGGAGAAAGTACATCATCATAACATCGGATCGGATGCGTATCCGTCCAAGTGCCATCGACACTTCGAGAAGTTCGGACCTAGCTTCCTAGCATGTTGATGCGTCGGTGCTAATGGGGACATAAAGATCCCACGACGTTCCGAACGGAAGTAGCCGAAGTGTTCCGTGCGTGTGAACTCCATTGTCCCATGTGCCGGCTCTTGACTCCTAAGATGTCCCATGTGAAGGCCCTTCATGGCTAAGAATGTCCCGTGCAGCGTCCCTTGATGATCCCCATAAGGTGTCCCATGTGCGTCCCATGCCGTGCCCAGCCTTACCAAGGCCGTCCCATGCTGTCCCATGCGCGTCCCGTGCCGTCCAAGCCTCACCAAGGCCGTCCCAGGCCATCCCGAGCCTTAGCAAGGCCGTCCCGTGCTGTCCCATGCCGTCCCGAGCCTCACCGAGGCCGTCCCGTGCCTCACCAAGGCCGTCCCGAGCCTTACCAAGGCCGTCCCGTGCTGTCCCATGCCGTCCCGAGCCTCACCAAGGCCGTCCCGTGCTGTCCCATGCCGTCCCGAGCCTCACCAAGGCCGTCCCGTGCTGTTCCATGCCGTCCCGAGCCTTACCAAGGCCGTCCGATGCGCGTCCCGTGCTGTCCCATCCGTCCCGAGCCTTAGCAAGGCCGTCCCATGCGCGTCCCATGCCGTCCCGAGCCTTAGCAAGGCCGTCCCATGCGCGTCCGATGGGATTCCCGAGCTTTACCAAGGGCGTCCCGTGCTGTCCCATGCCGTCCCGAGCCATAGGGACGCTGTCCCGTGCGCGTCCCGTGCTGTCCCATGCGCGTCCCCTGCTTTGGCTCGGCTGGCCCGTGCATTCTATGGGGTCGTGGGACATTTCGAAATCCACCCGGGCCATTTCGACTCTCTCTTCATTTATACTATTGAGGTATTATTTATGAATTATTGGAGAAAAGAAACGGAAGAAAATATTTTTTTTTCTATTTTTTATGAATTTTCCGGTGTTTATTCACTTAAAAATTCATAGAAAAATAAATATTTATCGGAATCGCTATTATAATATATCAAAAAATTCCTTGCGAAAAGGCCTTTCCAACGAGTATAAGTTTGCTGGATTCCGACGAGTAACGAAGGAGTAAAGGCCCAGTATGCTTGGTTAAAAAATTGATGTTTCCTTGTGAAAATAGGCAAAACAATAACTTTGCACTATAAGGGGGAGGGTTGAGCTCCTTCCCCAGAGCGTGCACAGCACTTGTGCTGGCACGTTCCCTAGTGCTCGCCAAGCACCATAGGGCATCCAAAGGGCAAAGCCGAGCCTACTACATGATGGGAAGCTTCTAATATGTCGGAATACGAAGAGATTTCGTGCGACCCGAAGCTCGGCTCGGGCGTCCCGGCCTGTCCCGAGCTGTGCCGAGCGCGTCCCAGGCCGTCCCGAGCCAAGTCTCGGGCGTCCCAGGCCGTCCCGAGCCAAGTCTCGGGCGTCCCAGGCCGTCCCGAGCCAAGTCTCGGGCGTCCCAGGCCGGCCCGAGCAAAGTCTCGGACGTCTCAGGCCGTCCCGAGCTGTGTCGAGGCCGTCCCAGGGCGTCCCGAGCTGTAGCGAGGGCGTCCCAGGCCGTCCCGAGCCACGTCCCGGGCGTCCCAGGC